>NW_019384566.1:545113-571266 GCF_000671375.1 Centruroides sculpturatus
ATTAAAATTAAGTCATTCAGCAGCATTCTATAAAGGTTATTCTTAACTTTTAAATTAATTTTATAAATATTTATATATTAATATTTTTAAAAAATAAAAGAAAGTTTACTTTTTTAGTCACAGTTGGAAGTAAGTAAACCCTTCTAATTATTTAGAGGCGATTATGCATTTAAAAGTATAATATCTTATCGTTTATTGTGTCTATTAAGCTTATGGAAAATATATGAAAAGATGTATTCGAGTATTAAAATTAATGAAAATAATACCGAAAATGGGTAAAAAAACATGGTCAATCTACTCACTAAACATAAATCGCAACTCATTACTCCTGTACTTTTGACCCTTTTATGCAAAAGTTATACATTTATATGTATGATATAAAATTATCATAAAATCAAGATTTTAACATAAAAATATTGCTTTTTCTGGATGTTTTATAACAGAATTATATGTAGAGTTTTTTAGAATAAAGTTTTTTAAATTTTTTCTTTTCCTTTATTAAACAATAGTTTTAGATAAATTTTAAAATCCTCTACAGTATTTAAATCCTTAAACTCTATAGATCAAAAAAATTAATTTTGTGAATAAATTTTTTTATCTAATTCTAAAAACCCCGTTTATTTTTTCATTTTAATCTCTAAACTTTAGTTCAAAACTCTTTTAAATTCTAAAAATCCTATACAAAATGCTGATGTCTTCCTTATAACTCCTACTAATAAAATTTTTTAGATAAATTCTTAAAATTTTCATCTATATTTAAAATAATTTCTTATACTAAATTACATTAATTACACGTTTAAGGCTTGTTATACAAATTTTTAGACGTGAAGAAAATACGCAAAATCATATTGCAAAAATTGATATTTTAATATAGATTTCTTTGATTTAACATATTCAAATTCTTAGATCTAATTATGGGTTAAGTCGACATCTTACATGTCAAAGGTCAAATGTTTCAGACAACTATTAAGTATTTTGAGTGTCTTTTACAAACCTGTTTGATTTCCACGAATTTCTATTGGAATTATTCTGCATAAAATCTAAAAAATTTACATTCCTAAAGAATATAAACATCTAAAAACATTTTATTTCATTGGAATGAATTCTATAAAATTACATTTTTACAATGATATTTGTGAAAAAAATATATTAATTTCTATTTAAATATTTTGAAAAATTGTAAATAAATTTACAAGATATAATTTTTAAAAATTTTTTTAAAATAAATTTAGATTTTATTATGAGAAAAACAGCAAAAAATGTTAATTTTTTATACTTTTTTATGGAGTAAGTAAGTAAACCCTTCTAATTATTTATAATTATTGAGATCGGTAGCGTCATTAAAATGATACAGTTTTAAGTGGGATATCCAACTGTTGTCAAGATGTGTTTACGTACTTTTCTCGACCTTTGACCTTCCGAATAACGTCTAACCTTTGCGCTCCTCTTCGATTTAATCACGAGGGAGATGGGTTACTTCGTGTTTCCCTAGAACATCCTTCTTGTACCTCTAACGGTATTGCACATCTTCAGGCATCATTTAAATATAATATTAAAAAAACAAACTTTTAGAAGTAAATTACTTTAAAAAATAAATTAAAAATTAAAAATAATAATGTCAGATGATTTAATAGAGTTAAAATATTAATATCAATTAATTTAGTGATGCTGAAATATTAGTATCAGGTGATTTAGTGGAATCAAAGTAACAGAATCCCATAATTTAATAGAGCTAAAGTATTGCCTGGTAGTTTAATGGAAGTATCAAAAAGTTTAATATAATAATGTCAGATGATTTAATAGAGTTAAAATATTAATATCAATTAATTTAGTGATGCTGAAATATTAGTATCAGGTGATTTAGTGGAACCAAAGTAACAGAATCCCATAATTTAATAGAGCTAAAGTATTGCCTGGTAGTTTAATGGAAGTATCAAAAAGTTTAATATATTAATACCAGATGTTTTAGTGGACTTAAAGGCAATTTAATGGAGCTAAATAAAAAAATTAATTGATTTAAACAACTTTTACTGTTAAAAAGTTATGATTACTTTATCAAGGATTGTCTGTGATCCTTCTAATAAATCCAGTTACTAACTACGACGAGCACAAATTCTAAATGGCAGGAATTATATTTATCATAAGTCACAATGACACTAAAGGATTTATCAAATGATTTCTGTATAAAGTATAAATGAGAAAAACGAATTCAAAAGCAAAAGGGAATGACGCAAAAACAGATGAGAAGGTCACGACCTTAACTGGCAAACCACACGACCCGGATGTTGATTATTAGCTACGCTCGAAAAGAACTAAACACCTGAGATAATTCGAAATTAGATGTTTGCTGTAGGTGTTGGTGAATAGTTTTGATTGCAGCAATTAGTTTTTTATGCTTTTTAAAACTGTACTTTCATCTCTTCAAGCGGAACCGTGTGTGAGATGAATACGATTCTCAAGGATCCGTTGCGCTTTATTATGTTAATCTTATAAACGGAATATTGAAAAATCCTTAAAATATATAGAATTTTTAAATAATTATATAGATAGATAGATATAATCGTATAATGAGTCAATTAGACTGTAATTTTAAAGGTTTTATATTCCTTAAATGGCATTTTGATCGGCTATAATTGTAACTGAATATAAACACTGTATATTGATTTACGTCACTTTAAACTATTCAATGAACTATTCTACTAAATTAAAATATTTTAGTAGATTGATTAACACAATATTACAGTTTAGTAAAATTGAAAAAAATCATAATCAAGTAACTCAATGGAATTAAAAATATTAGAATAAGGAGGAATTTAAACTACTAAAATCATGTAATTTGATGAGATTAAATTACTAGAATCAGGTATTTTAGCAGAATTAAATATATATAAACCAAATAATTTAACGAGACTAAAACTACTAGAATCAGGTAGTTTAGTGGAATTAAAAGTAGAGCTATCAAAAGTAAGTACTGTTAATAGAGATAAAACTATTAAAACACGTAGATTATCGAACTAAAAGTACGATAAGTAAAATCTATCGATTTATGGGATCAAAATGAGTAGACCAATAGGGGTTTTGATAGAAAGTCTATTGTCTTCTCCATGTGCGGTATGGAAGCAGATGTTTGGTAAAGTTCTTCACCCGGGGCACATCCAGACAACCCACGTAGATTTATAACAGTGATCATCATTTGACCAGACATCACCTCTTCTTCTTCCCAGGGCCGAAGGGTGCACGGTCCGAGCACGATTTTCCTGCCACGTGAAGGGAGGAAATTAATATTGGGCTTTGGTAATGTGAGAATGGTTCACACTTTGCCGTGTCGCTATAATAGCTGTTTGTCTCACATGATTTGTTGCTTGCAAATCTTCAATTTTCTCGTCATCTTTCGTTAAGGGAAATGATTTCTTATTCTAAACTCCAATGGCCGCTTATTAAATCACTAATCGTCGCCATTTTCTTATTCTAACTCCTTCTAAAAAATTACAAAGTGGGCTTTTTTGAAACAAAAAATTGTTTATACACCCCATCCTTCTTTAGAAAAGTCTAAAAATAAGAAAATTATACACGTATATATAATAATAATTGTAATTTCTAAAAAAATTTACATTTTAATCCTATTTTTGAATTCTAAAAAAACTTTATGTAAAATTTTTTAACTTCTAAAATACGATGATTACCCTCATAATTTCGAAAAAAGAATTAAATTATAGCCTTATTTTATAACTAATGTTTTTAGATTCTAAAAAATTCGCATAAAATTTAAAAAAATTAACAGAAAAGTAACATGATTGGGCTACATTTTCTAAAAATTTATACTATAAATTTATTTTAATTGCTAAATTTATTTAAATTATATTAATTGAAAACCGTCTAAATTATTTTAAACGTTAAAACATTAATTCAAATTTATTGAATTTTAAAAAATATCAAACTAAATACGCAAACTAGGTTTTTTTCTTAATTTAAAAAGATTCAATGAATATTTTTTGATATTTGTTTAAATTGTATAACTTTTAAATATAGGCCTAGAATATATAAGAAATTATTGTTGTTTTAAAAAAATTTGACTATAAAGTTTAATGTTTTTAATGTTTTCAGGTATAATTTTGGTTAATTTTTTAGTATTAGTCTGTTCATCAGTACGTTCTTTGGTAAACTCTTCTTTTCATAGTAACTAAAAATGACTTATCAAATTGAAAGTATCTTAATCTAATAAAATATTTACACTAGTCTGACGAAATATAATTGAAACATTATAAGGAAATAAACTGAAGATATAATTTTCATCTCTGAGACGCGATCGTGTCGCATCGACCGCATTGCGTGGCATTTAACTTGTAATGAAGCTAATCATGTGAAATTCAAGAATTTTTTTTGTACAAGACAAATCATAAGACAGATGCTGTTCCTGTATATAAAACAGAAATATATATTAATTAAAAATCTACCTCACATTAGTAGATTTTTAATTAATTTAATTATACCAAGGGCTGAAAGCAATTTCTTTATTTTAATTTAAGAAATATATAGGCCTATGTATAAAATGGATGAAAGTCTCTTAAGAAAGGGAGGATAAGTACAGAGCGATAGTTTTTTTTTTTTTGCATAGAACAGAGGGAAAAAGATGCAGAGTGGATGTAATTCTCACTCAAAAAGTGACGAAAAGTACACAGAAAATGCATTTTTTGTTTTAAAAAAACGATAAAAATACGAAATAAATACAATTCTTGCATAGAAAGATAGACAATTATGAAACAGATACAATTTTTCATAAAGAGAAGAGGGGAAAACAACGCAAATAGAATACAATTCATATACAATAAGAAAAAAATTATAAACACAGACAATTTTTCAGTATAGAAAAGGGGAAAAAATTATTTTATAGAATAGTAAGTTAAGAGGAGATAGTTTTTCTATGAAGAAAAGAATATACGCTACATAATGAATGAAATTCTTGTATAGAAAAAAAGCATAAGTACAGAGCAGATAGATTTTTTTATATAAAGAAAAGGAAGAAAGATGCAGAATGAATCCAATTTTTGCGCAAAAAGAGATGACAGATTCAAAGCAATAAATTTTCTGTATAAAAGAACGAAGAATAGATATAGTTCTTTTACAAAAAGTAAAGGAAAGTATAGAGCAGGTGGTTTATGTATATACATATAGGCCTACATAGTAAAGAAAAAGATGCACAATTCTTGCACAATAAGAAAAGAAAAATATAGCAGATCAGCTTATTTTTGTATAAAAAAAAAAGAGAGAAAGGATGTAGGGTAGATACTGTTCTTATAGAGAAAGAGAGACAACATACCAAATTATTTTTAAGATAATAGAGATGAGTATTCAATAAAAGTGAATGGGAAAAAATACCACGTGTTATACCAAGAAAGAGATTAGTTACGTGACACACAGACAAAAATTCGCGATAAGGAACAAATTACTTTCGTTTTTATTAATATATTTAATTACAGTAATTTATTTCTTTAGAAGTGAAAGCAAACATAAATAGATTTACATTTAAAATAAAGTACTTTTTAAATAAAATTTTTAATTAAAAAAATTACATGAAATTTTAAAAATTTTAATTCGAAACAATTTTTTAAAAAATATTTCGGCAAAATTCTCGTGCCAAAAACAATATAACGCAACACAATAGCGCGTAAACATTTGATTGAAAGGACAATGGAGAGGGAGGAAATTATTGACGTCATAAAACCGATGCGGTTTGATTGGTGTATACGGTCAGTGGCGTCACTAATCACCAAACCACGTCGGGTCACGACATCAGAAGTGATTTGTCACAACAAGTGGAGAAAAAATTGGGTGGTAATTGTCCATTCTCGCTTCTCACTTTGTTGAATTGCAAATCAGTATCTATAATTGCCACTTTTACATTTCACGGCGTACATGAGAGATCGTTTCTGTGTTATTATACTTATACCGACGTCATGTGACCCGCAGAACGAGGCGTTGAAGCGGCGCTTCGTGGAGTCACCCAATGGGCCTTCGGGTTACTTAACTGTCAGTTTAAAAAACAAAGAACTCTCCTCTACCCTAAATATATTAAGCACTGGTTGGTTGCAGCAAAGACTCAATCTCCCCTTCTTACTTATTAATACTTCACACGTGACTTTAAAGCGTTAAAATTAATCATTTTAAACTTCGTGTTTAATGAAAATTTTTCACTAAAACCTACAAATATGTGTAGAAAAAAAAATAAAATATTTTAATAATTTAATTTAAAAATTTTTGTGCAGTTATGTATTGTATTAATTAGCAGCGTAATACATTCAGTATTACGCTGCTAATAATGTGTACTGTACAGTACATCCCATTAAATCCATGCCCATGCTGCCTCATACATTAAATTTTGAATAGCATTCTCTAACTTAAATCTTAGTATCAAGTCCTATTCAGGATTTATATACTTCAGAATATTTATCCCACAGATCGTTAATTTAACATAAATAAACTGCGAGCATTGAAAAAATTATAGTCTGGGAGACAATTTTTTAATTATAAGATTGATAAGTAACAATCTTATTTCACATTCAGTTTAAATCCACAATCAGTTATAAGATTCCGAGTAGTGGGAATGTAGAAACTATAGAATCTTATTATTCTTAGGAACTCTTAGTCAAGAATATAACCATAAGATTATATGAATGACCTAGTGTAAAAGACAGTAATCATACAGAATTTCACAGAAGAACAAAGATCTAACAACGAGATTCTGAGTGATGACGATGAGCGACGAGGATGATCTATACTATTGATAGATCATCTTCGTTAATCATAGGATCACATAGTTAAATTGACGATGTGATTCTACGAGTGATGTAAATAAAACGTGAAGTTCCAGAACTGTGTGAATTTGTCTATCCTATATTTTATCATTTATCTCTCCTCTTGGAATATTCTTACTTCAAAAATCTCGACTAAAAAAATAATAATAATACTATTCATAAAACTGTATTGGAATGTATAAATATAACTTAAAATCTTATTAAACGTTGTATTGATTTGGTTTCACATAATGTTAATGTTTTGCCTATGTTATAATTCAGTTAATGTAGGAAATTCTAATTAAATATGGAAAAATTTTTTAACAAATAAAGCAATTTTTTAACAATTTATGGTAAAATACTATAATAAAGCAATTTTTAAAAAAATATTATGTAGTTAACATCAAAATTGGCATAATAAGTTAGAGAAAAATGTGAAAATGCAAACTGAAATATAATCCTATAAAATATATTTACATAATTAATAAACTATAAAACAAAAAATACATTTTTGGAATGATATACAGTATATAAAAAAATTAAGTTAATTCTTCAAATTTAAGAGTTTCGTATGCTTAAGGGTAGTACTATACCTTTACTCAATGTTCAGGATTATAGATGTGCACTATTATTGATAATACCTTACACTTGGACAGAATAAAATACCTGAACAGTGAATACGAGTACGAAGCAGTATTTTAATATGAAATTATAATAGGAGCTAATAAAATTTTCTAAAAAACATTTATTATTAAATAGATTAAAGTTTTAACTGTATAAAAATATAAAGATTTCAACTAAGTTATTCGAAGACATTAAATGCTTGAAACAATAGAAGCATACACGAAACCATAGAGGAACGGTTACAACCTATCAAATTTACATAAACTTAAAATAATAGATACTTTAGACACAGGGGTAACTGAAAAAGTAGCCATAAAATTGCAAGTACCATCGAGTAAGATAATGGTAAAGAGTTGCTATCGATTTGGCCATCGATGCCCCAAACACGTCGAGAAATTGAATTTCAAAAGTTAGACCCTCTAATCGCGGATGTACCTTTTTAATTAGATTAGAAAACCAGACAACCCTCCTGCCAGCTGAAACAGTAGATTAGGTGGTTGGTAAACGTGATCGGTTCCACCCTCACAACAAGGAGCTGCAAAGGTCATACATACATCACTCGTCTCAACTATATACAACGTTACTTTTACTTGTAAGATCCTTATTTTTATTATTTTGATTTCAATTTTTGTAAGATAGATTATCTTATTTCTTGTTATTAAAATAAAAAAATATAATTTTGATCGATTAAGGTTATTTTCGAGAAATTATTATAGAAATTATGTGTCTAGAATTGCTTGTTAATCTACCTTCTAAATTGTTTTCTAGCTTCATGTTTAAAAAAATGTTCGATTGTAATGTAGATTCAATTAAAGAATTGAATTTAAAAACTTATACGTGTATAAAAAAATTCAGCACAAATTGTGTGTAAAATGATGCATGTATAAATGTGTGATTACGTACTTAGAATAGTGCGTGAATAATATAAGAATGTGCTCTTAGAATGGCGTAAGATTGGTAAATGAATAATATATAAACTATGCCTACAATGATGCATTAATAGCATAGAATAATGCATAGAATGTTGCGTACAGTTGTATATAAATAATGCATGAGTAGCATTAAAATATGCGTTTAAAATAGTGCGTAAATGGTATGCGAATTTGCGCTTAGAATTGTGTACAAAAGGAGCATGATGATATTCATACACAGAATGACTGCGTGAATAGCACATTATAGTAGACGAATGTATAAACAGTAAACGAATAGTGAACAAATGTATGCATAAAATAATGCGTGAATAATGTACTATTACTATATGGTATGTGAAGGAATACGTAGAAAAAAAGCACGAATTGTGCATGAATAGTGCATGAATGATGTCTATATTACAATCTGTGCAGCACTCAAACTATAATTGATAGATATAATCCATAGAATGTAACGGTTATTTATCTATTATTTGATCCTTTAACCGATAGCCAAGTTTAATATAAATTATTATAAATTAATAAAGGAATATATTAGATCGTTTGTCAGTAATAATTTGCTCAATCAAGACATACTGTATCATCAAATTATACCAATTTCAGGTAGAATATATTTAATTATTCCAAACTCGGCAATTTTCGCTTTTTGTTCATCAAATTCTTTTGTTCTTTTTTAATTTTTAGGAAAATTTTCTAATATTTCAATGCATAAAAACTTCAAAATTATATAAAAATTCTCTGCTGAAACATTTTAAGTTAAGTTTAAAAAATCTGTAAATGATTTATGCAAATCCATTCAAAGCTACAGCCTTTAAATTTTGGTAAAAGTTTTAGTAAACCATATATTTAATTAAATGCGTCTATAGAAAATAAAATTTTAAAAGTTTATAAGTATATAATATTAAATTTTATATGATATAAAAACAACCTCTCGNTTCCGCATAAATTATTTTAATGGCTTATAAATACATTTATTTAAAAAAATTCAGAAACTATAATTACTCGTATATTCGAAAAGTTTTCAGTAAGTTAATTGTAAGAACTCTGAATATAAGTATTTAAAAATGCATAAAAATATTCTAATTCGTGATAAATTGTGATCTGTAATCAAAAATTTTACCGGCGAGGTTCAACAGCGTAATTGGAGCCGATATTGGGGATGGAGAATTGGAACGTGCATATGTACTGTACATTCACCTTGCACCACTGTGGATGTAGCCACTACCGGTATAAATGAAAAGTAAACTCTTAAACATTTTATAAATACCACGTATGTGTATATGTGCATTTTTTACATTTAAATCTTTTTCCTGTACTTTTTTGTTATTCTTTATTTGAGGCTACTGTACTTATTTACAAACATAAGGATATCTAGGCCTCCTAAGCTCTCTGTTTACGCTATTGGTAAAGTTATGTTTTTGGAATCAAGTGATGATCCTAAAACTCACTAAAAAATTCAAAAATAATAATTATAAAAATGAATAACGCGTACAGCAGGATCTATAAATACAGAAGTTTTTTTTTTTATAATATTCATATTTACATATAAATATCCGAAAAAAATCTTTCATTTTTTAGATCCTATTGCTCGTGTCATTCATTTTATATGTATTACATACAAGATCACACTACTACTTTTATACAAATAATTTATAAAAATTATGCAAATAAATTTATTGTGTTTACCGCTGTCGAACTAATGGTTAGTCTAATAAGAACATCTAAATTTTCTTCAGTGAGATTACTTCTATCGGAACTTCGGGTGTTTTTATAATCGAAATATTTCTTTCAGCATCAGAGCTAGAAGATGGCACCGACAATGCCTTTAATGCTGAAGTGGCTAATGCCAGTGGCATTATTCTCCTCTCACTTTTATAGAAATCTATAGGATTTTTATCCATTGTTCTTTCTGAAACTGCAGTTTTATATTGTGGGATAGTTGCCCATGAGGAATTCTCTCTTTAGAAAAATTGAAATGCATAAACGATTTAAAACTATCGATTAGGGCCTATACTGTATACACACAAAAAATGTCAAAATAAAGTTACTGATTATTTTATGTAATTCGTTGCAATTTTTGCATTTTATTCTATTTTATATTACTTTTTTTGTTGTTATTTAGAATGTGCAATTTATTGTTTTGTGGGTGTAATCATCGGCACTTTTGGCTTTACGCCCTTGAAATGCATCCCTGCCTCTAAAATGGGAATTCGCTGGCTTGTTTGTAAAAAATTGGCAATTTGTAGCTAAACTTTTTCTCATTTATGCATTTTTTTCGGATGGTCCCATCAAAAACGTATAACCAAGATTTTACTATACTGTACTTCTTTTCGGTTATTAAAAAAGTTGGTTTATAAGTTTAAGAAAAAATTACACAATTTTCTGCATTTTATGTTGAATTTTGTGTACTTATACAAATCCCAAAAATATGCATTTTTATGTATTTTTGTCTTGTTGATTTTCTTGATTTCTGAATAATCTGAGCATAACATGTCAATTAATATAGGACACCAGGAATCCACGAAGTTATTACGCATTTTATGCAAAATGGCATCCCGGTATAAAACAATATTTATTACTGAGATTGAGATACGAATCCACATTCTTCGTAGTAAGTTAAATATCTCAACTGCTGAGTTACTTCTGCATAGAATTTTCGACATAAAAATAATAAAAAATTAGAAAAAAACGTGAGATTGGATTCAACATTAATCTAAATACCTAGAAATAAAGGAAATCATCTTTCGTGTATGAAGCAACATATCAAAATAACAAATTAAAATAACATTTAGATACTATGCATTGTATCAATTACATTCTATAAGCTGTTCACAGATTGCGATCTACGCACCATTCTGTGCAATATTTGTATCCTATTCACGCTTCATTTTATGTCATTTTAAATCCGAGTATGTAATATTCTATATACAATTCGTACACTATTCACGTGCATTCTATTTGCCATTTATGCAACTTTCTATCCATTAATCTTACATCATTGTCTTATTATTCTATACCTCATTCGTGCATTATTCGAACATTATTCAGTATCATTCTATGCCCTTTTCTACGCATTATGCACATTATTTACATATCACTCTATGCACAATCTACACACTATTCATACACTATTCGTAAGTTAATCACGATAGGTCTATGTAATATTCTTGCCCTTGTCCTCTACATGCCATTACTATACTACTCTATGCACATATTCACATATTATTCATGCATGTTACACTGAATTAATTTATCAAAGAAAATCATTTATTTTTAAGAAATATAATAAAATTTTTAACACATAAATAAGGAATATTTTACAATTTTCTTCCATATAATACCTTAAAACTTTATTTAATGAAAAATATAATTTTTTGGAATTACAGGTATTTTGAATTTACTGAATNTTTCAAAGTATTTCAAACTTCAGACATAGATAACCTAAACTTTTATATAGAAAGAAGCCTTGCGCTTTTAAGGTCTCAAACACGCACAAATATATACTGGTCGATATTCGGAATCCGTAATAGCTAGGATCCTAGACTTCAGATCCCTAGAGGTTGAGTGGTCCTGTGTTCGCGCCTCATTAACGGGCTGGTCAATGAGCTGGAGTTTTCCGGGTTTTCTTCAAGTTTGTAACACATAAATAGCGGCCAGTTTTCCGTAGAAAGTCCTTCCGAGAAGCACCCCCGTCGGCAGATCGCCTACGTGTCGCGTTGCCGTAACCAAATAAACCGAACCAAATCCTAGACTTTCATAATATCAAATATCGCGTGATACGGTCTTTACATTATATACACTTACAAAAAGATTTTCCCAAATAAATTCATGGATGTCTACGGTCTCGCATGACATAAAACCTAGTTTGATCATTTGACTAATTGGTTCCTGTAACCGGGCTTCAGTCAAATGCTAAATTCTTTTCTGTGAATTTTTTAAAACGTTTTAAATTTTCCAAAAATAATATTAGATATGTACTGTACTTACAATATTGGACGGTGACAACGAGGATTAGGCGTAATATTTATAGGATAAGAGGACTCTCTCTCTCTCCCTTCTTTATATCATTCTTTAATGATACTTTTTTTTTGTTTCCTAAAATCGAAAAGATAAGAAAGACGTTTCTTTAGTCTTAATCTTGATCCGTAATAGCAACATCTTAATATTGGTTATCTCTAACAGGATTGTTCCTACAAATAAAATATTTTGTCGTTAAAATCTTGAGAATCAAGTCGATTATCATATCCAACTGATATGTATTCATAAAGGATGCATTAAAATTGTTTTATTCATTTCTATCTGATCTTGAAATGAATTTCGTTGTTTCATTTCATTTATATTTTCCTTCGATAACAGAGAATTGATGACAATTTTAAGTTTAATTTTTAATTCTGTACTCAAATTTTGTTCTATATTAAAGAGTATTCTTCCTTTAGGTTTTTTTCCCTGTAGATGAGTTACAGAGATAATTGACTTCTGTTATTCTTTCACTATCAGTATTTAGTTTAATTGAACCTACTTCAGGTTCCTTAATATTTCCTTTTTCTTAAGAAGATTACGTAAGGATTTAATAATTTTCGTATTAATTTTATTTAATTTTATATCCAGCAATTAAAATGAGTAAAACTAATAGGATGCATGAAAAAATCAATAGAAGGCCAAGAAGAAGATAGAATGGAGGAGCACCCAGGGAGAAATAGACAACAGGAGAGACAAATGGACTAAGAAAAAGTGAAAAGATTGAACAGAATGAAGTTTTATCAAGTTGACTCAGTAGTAGAATGTTGGAAATTAAGAAGATAAATGAATGTTAAGTACAGTATTTTTGCTTGTGTAAATAACACAAACTAAGAGAAAGGTCAAGAAGGAAATAGAGAAAAGGAATACAAGGAACAAGCGAAAGTAGAACTGGACTGAGAGAAAATGTAAGGACGAATAAAAAAGATTGAACAAGAGGAAAAGGCTTTATCACGTTGCCAGTAGCAAAATGATAACCAATGAGATGAATATCAGGTTACATTCAGTATTTCTGCATATATAAATAATAAAGACCAAAGAGAAAGGCCAAAAGGGGAGATGAAGAAAACGAGTGATCAAAGAAATAAAGATAGATAGGTAGATAGATAGAGAAGAAACTGAAAAGGAGTGAAAGTATAAATGTCAGAAGGATTGAACAAAAAATAAAAAAAACACTCAATTGATTCCGTAGTAAAATGGAAGCTAAGAAGTTAATGTAGGGCCTATGTAACTTTATCTTCTTACTAAAGATTGCATTACCGACAAGCCTATAAATCAATTTACCTGTAATCAGCTAAAACTACATCGATAATTTGATATTTTTGATTGGTAAATTCGGTAAAAATAGGTAAATATGTAATAATTTTTTGAAGTCAAATATTTATTTGTATACACTTTCACCTATATTTACATTATTATATTGACATATCGAAGACATAGAAGCACCAAATGTTTTTATTTAAAATGTAAAAGTAGTTTAAAAGTAGTCATTTATCTTCTAAATTATTTCTTTACTTTAATTTACAATTTTTAAAGTATCATCTGGACAGTTGGGCAATTGGACACTAGTGATTGTTTAGTTGCCGACTCACCGATAAGTCAGCAACTAATAATGACGGATACACTAATTTTTGCACTTGGAGTCAAAATTTAAAAGTTACCGGTAAGCCGGTAACTTTTTAAGAATTTACCGTTTTATCGGTAATAAAAAATCGGTAAATTTGAAACATCTACTTCTTACAGTAGTTCTCATACATATTTTTCAGCTTACGGAAGGATAAGAAAGAAAAATATATAAATAAAATACAATACAAAAATAAATAATATAGAAAAAAAAAAATATATATATATAGGCCTATATATAATGCGAAATTTTAAACCACTCAAAAAATCAATGTAATAAGATTATAATGAGCCAAAAATTAATCAAAATTTCTAAAAAAATTCATAAAATATTATTTTCTTTTGAAATTTCTGGTTTAAATTTATGAATAATCAAAAATAAAATGTCCAAAAAATATATTTATAAAATGGAATAAAATATTTTATTTTTTTATAAAAAATAAGATAAAAAAGGTTTATAAACTTTATTTATAAAAGAAATACAATTCTAAAATTGTTTTAAATATGTTTTAAATCTAAAAAAATCTTGTTTATATTTACAAACAAATTAATAAATTATAATATAAAAATATTATTTGTCTCATTTATGTCTGTTCAAGCAGAGATAAAACTTCAATTTGTCTATTTTTAAATTGGTTCAACAAGTAAAATTTATAATAAATTTCTTCAAAGTCGAAAGAAAAGATATTATTACAAAATTTAAAATAAAACTGTAAAAACTTGTAATTTTATATTTTTGAATAATTTTCTAAATATATTTTTAATTTTTAAACTTATTTTTCGAATTTTTTATGAATTTATTTCAATGTTTTATAATGTACAGTACGTACTGTACAATAAAATTTACGTTATGTTTTATTCTTTTTTAAAAAATATTTTTTAAAATGAAATATCTAAAAATGATAATAAATATAAACATTTAAAAGATTTTTAACTTAATAAAATATTTTAACTTACCGAAATTAATTACTTTTATGCTATATTTTTGAATTGCGATGAATTAATTTAAGTTGTTTTTTATATTCAGAATAATTAAAGATAATGAATATTTATTTATTTGTACAAATAATTGGAAAAGACCCGAAAGGCAGTTGATATCTACTCCCAAAATTAACAAATATACATAAATTGCTATAAAATTATAAATTTTATTATTAATTATAACTAATGAATTCTTTTTAATTAATTATTCATTATTTTATAAATAAAAAACAAATTGTTTTTAATCAGTTATTATTAGTTGGCGTTTCAGGAATCAATAGAGAGAGCTAAAATTTTCCAAATTGCAATCTGAAAATTAAGCCAGAAACAATTTTCAATTGTTTAATCGATAATTTGCCAAATATTTTTGATATTAAAGGCATTAAATTTTAAAGAATGAAGTTTAGTGTTATATGATACATTATTATTTTTGTAACTGCTTTATTTGGATAAAATGTATGTATGTCATATTTACATTTTATCCAAATGACACGCTTTTTCTTGCAAAATTTCTAGAATTTTTTGTGAAATAAATATTTTAAAAATAATTTACTAAATTCACTTACAATAATCCGAGGACTAGCAAATAAACTTCGTCTCTTCATTTATCCGTTTTATCTTATGATTCAAGTGACATTTTTTCGCAAGAAATTAAACTGTTATACTATTTTCAATAAATTATTAATATTAAGAATTCGCATTATATATTTTTTCATTTTTATCAATATTATACGAGAATTCTTTTAGATAATTATTTAATCCTACATTCAGTACTTCCATAGAAAAATTCACATTTTATTTTTTATCATGAGTAGCGACATCTGTTAACAACGTTCGTAATTTATTAATATTTCTTGCACTATTTTTGGCTTTATTAAATTAAATAAGCGACAGTAGGAATATTACAACAGAATTATCCGATAAATTAAGGAAAAGTAAAAAATGAGTAAATAAATAAATATATAAAATATTCTCTAAACAAACCGTTACATAATTTTTTAATTTATATCTATGGTCTAATAAATGGTAGATATGAGGTCATTATTAGTGGTATCTCGACTGTTTCGGAAGTACTTTTTAAATATTTAATGTATCATTTAATATTTTAAAAGGAGTGTAGCGAATAATTAGAGACCCTTTTAGATTTTTATAAAACGTTTTTCACTTTGTGGGCTTCCGTAGTAAGAAGGCCTTTAGTCATTGTTATATATCATATCTCGAGAGGGCTTCAACTTAATGATTTTATTCGTTATTAGCATTTATCATTTTTTTTAACAATAAAACTCATCATTGCTCTCAATAATTTTATAATAATTAATAAAATTTAAAAAATTTTGTAACAAAATTTCATAACAGATGGCGCAACACACAATTTTATTTATTATAATTAATAATATAAAAGCTATTTTTTAAAATAAAATATAATAATNTAATAACAGCCGTACTCAAGGTATGCCTTAATAGAAGATAGTTTTATAGATTCTGTAAAACTGATGTATAGTTTGTATATATGTCGTATACTCCCCTAATATTATAGTTGGCTAAAAGGAAAAAATATTGTGAACAAGCTGATGTTACTGGAAAATATCGGGAGTAGCTGTTACTTCAATTTAAAAAAAAAACTTGTATGCATAGGTATGTTTATATTTTTATGAATTTTACAAAACTTGTGTATTTTTTTATATGTATGTTAGATCGTCTTTTAATGTTTTAGTTAGCTGAAGAGGGGCTTAAAAGCCCGAAACGTGTAAATTTTTTCACACGTATCAACTAAATAAAGATGAGACAATCCGCCAAGTGTCTTAATTTATAGCACTTTATTGTGTTAGAAGCATAAAGTTTTTTTGAATTATCAATTATTGAATATTTTTTATTATTTGTTGAACCAATAGAATTTGTTTAACTTACATATTTCAATTAAATTTTTATTAGAAAACTCGGTTGCTCCAATTGTGAACATGATCAAGCCCATATGAGATGAACATGGTTAAAAATAAAAGTCCTCTTACTGCCCACAGGACGATAACAATAATAAGTTACACTATAGTCAGATATAACCAGTTAGATCAGCGGTCCCCAAACTTTTTATGCCACAGAGCTGTCAACGTTTGATAACTTTACCGCGGCCCACTGAGGGGGGGACGTTGATTGTTCATATTTTAGATTGATTTAATTTAATAATTTTAATTTAACTGTATTTAAACATGCCTTCAAAATAAAATACAGTTACACCAAAAAATGAATATAATGTGATTTAACATTTTAACTCACTAGAACGCTAAATCAATGAGAACCCTGATCTTGTTTCTTTGCAACGAGACAGTTCCATCTGCGGGTAATAGGAGACAATGACACCCGAAGTGTGTTTCTTATGTCCAGTTTATTTCGTTGTTCTGCCGTTTATTAAAAGTCGCACAAACCCGAGACAAATACACCATAGTAAATAAAATGGAAATAATTTAATGTTCCTTGGGAGGCCCGGTACCATTTGATCCACGGACCGGTACTGGTCCGCGGCCCGGGGGTTGGGGACCACTGAGTTAGATGATTGCACTAAACGTTGATTCCTCAATCATCGACATTCTGAAGCCATCGTACAGCACTACACAGCGCCAATACAACACGATGTGTGCGGCACAAATTACTAAAGGCGTTGATGTGTGAAGACAGGTGATGTATGCATGCACATCTGTAGGCAGCTATCATCTAGAATTCTTACTTGACTGCTTTAAATACGAATAGGAATATTTTCGGTAGAAATGGATAAATAGGTATTTACTTCCGGGAAAATTTTCCGATCGGTACGAAGTGTTCCAAATCGGACAATCAGAAAAAATCAGAACGTATGGCACCAACGGGCCATACGTCCTGATTTTTTCTGTGTTTTCCGTTGGTGGTAGAGGACGTATGACACCAATGGGCCATACGTCCTCTACCACCAACGGGCTGACCACGAGGAGCCCATGGTTTTCCGGGTTTTATTCACGTGTCTAACTAAATTTATTCATAAAATTCGTCCCAGAAGGCATCTCTCCCTTGGCAGATCGTCCATGTGTTGTGTTGTCTTATCTCACTAATCTAATTTGCAGTGGCGTGCCGTGACATTTGGTGATAGGGAAGCTGTGTTTCTGTAAGAAGCCGACATCCAGGGGCAATCAGTCATTGCGCGTCAGTGATGGTCTAGGGTCCATTCGTATCGTTTATTCAATAAGCCAGTAAAAACCGTAGACTTCTCTAAATGCATTTTTAATATCACAATTACATTCCGAATCGCTAGCCACGATATAAGGGCTACAATTAAAAATAAAATAATAAAAATTTACTTGGTGAAATAAAATGTGTGGTGGATGTACCCCTACAAAATATTCTTCAATTGTATGAATATACGTTTAAACAAAATTATAATTAAATATAGCTTTGTAAAGAAACGTACTGTACATAAAAATATAAAATATTCTTTACTTTTTAAATCTTAAAACAATCCACTTAATCAAATAGCTCCCTACAAGTGGCTAATGAATGAAATCAGAGACTGTCCTGGTAGATTGCAGTGCTTACATGCACGCGGACTGCCAAATCCCGAGGATGCCGATACCGGACAATGTCAAATGCCTCTTTTGTCGCATCACTAGTATATCTCAAAGAACATAACAAGGTTGTTGCAAATTTTAAACATTTCTCACTATAGCTGTAAAAGTCTAAATATGTTAAACTTAATAGTCATTTGTTTTCTAACTAATTCGTTTTACGACCAAGTGTCCTCAGAAATTTCCAAAATTTACAACTTTTCGGTCACTCATTTTTATTACATTAATAATACGAAGAAATCAGTCTCCACTGTACTCGGCTAGAGACGGTTCGGTTAAACTCTTGTTTAAGTAAAATTTCGGCTCTTTCATCAGGGTTTTGTTTATGTCCCCAATTCCCTAATCGCTTAATTATTTAACTACTTCTTAAGTAGAAATAAGTCGAAACTGGTTACTTTGTACTCGAATATTTGTAGTCTAGGGAAAAAAGTGAAAAGACAAATTTTTATGACAAACAGATACATAAATCGTAAATTTAAGGAAAATAAATTCTAGAGTTTTTTCTGTACCTCGTGCATCTCTCTCATTCATTAAATTTAGTTGTAAATGACGCTGTCAAAGTAGAAGTTAATTTTTTAACATTATACAAGAATTGTACACGTTTTTTCTACATCCCATTACAGATGGGACATATGAAATTGTAATATCACTGGTTTAACATTGAAATCCGCGAGTAATATAAATGGGAGAGCGGAATAAAAATATCAAATATTTTAATGGATTTTTTAAAACTCCTGTCAACTATACAGAACTATCATAAAAACATACCAGTAAATTCCTATCGGTTGGGTTAAGTTATAAATCTACTCGTGATTCATGTAATCGGGCGAGGGCGGCCAAATATCTAACAGGCAGGCGGCTAACAGCCCAGAATCGGTCCCGGATAGAATTGGATGCGTTATACGTATAGCATCCAGCCAAGGCCCTAGGCTTCCACCAGTTAAACCGGGTGAGGTTGGTGCTCTGTAAAGCGCATACACGAATCTGGCTTTTTGGATGCTGACAATACAGCGCTTCTACTCCGCCACTAATATTCTAAAAAATATTGTGCGATTATTTTCATATACTGTAATTAAAATTAATATGTATTTATTTTTTAGAAAATACAAGGAAAGCGGCGCATCCACCGCTTCCAACGACGGCACGCCACTGCTAATTTGAAATAAGATATTGCCATATTCTCTCTATTAAACAAAGAATCCAAACCAGACTTTATTCTAGACTTTCCCTTAGATTGTCTCATTACAATTAATTCATTGAGCCCATAAAAAAATTCGTAATGAATAAATAAACTATAAAGAAAAATCCAAAACTATTAATATTCTAATTTTCGTATCTGATGTGATTCTAGATTAGCAGCTAAAAATACTGTATATAATTTCAAATTTTTAAAATAATTTTATGAGCAAAGACTTAAATAATTATTGATTTTATGGTCTATGTTACAGATGCAGTTAAGATTTTAAGTATTAGTTTAAGCCTATCACTCTGGATAGTCTTGCCCGATTTTTATAATGTCAAATCGGGACAGGTGACGGAAACACCCCATCTCCTCACACTACAATTCAATACACCTAAATTTTACGTAACCCAAGTTTCTGTATGACGAAAAAGCAATACGCACGCATAAAGAATAGTTAGCCACTGACTCAAACTACTGTACATGATATCCTGTCTTTATTTTATTTGACAGATGTGGAAGGCGGTAGGTTGCGTTGGAATAAGAAGAAGGTATCGCTGTCGCTGGTTTGCAAGGTCAGGCCGCTATACAGCCACGTTTCCTGGCTTACAGTGCTTCCGAAAGTTGCCCCTCTGTATTTCCAATTAATTTACATAATTTTTGTATACCTTAGAACCTACTAAAAACCATTTATTATTTAACGGCCATACAAATTATATTTATATTAATGATGTCTCCAAAGTTCAGCAAATTTTTCGCAGAAAAATAATTTATCAGGAAACGCGCCCGCCGTTTATTGGAAATATTAAGTCAAATTAGTCTAGAATCGATTAATTTTATGGAAGAAAACCTTTCAAACAGCCATAGTCCGTAAACTGCATACGTGTCGGGCTGTGATTGGCTCATATATTTAAGGACTCGTAGAACATGAATTTCAGAAAACACGGAACGTATCTACCGTGTTATACGGGTTTACTGTACAGTCGACCCCCCTATAAGATATAGATACGTTCCATTCTTTAGGAATCCGATTTCTTACGAATCCTTCCAATCACAACCCGACACGTGTCAAGTTTACGGACTACGGCTGTTTGAAAGATTTTCTTCCATAAAATTAATCGATTCTAGACTAATTTGACTCAACATTTCCAAAATACGTATATTTTTGGAGGGGAATAATCCGTATAAACTACGCTATAAACAAAAAATTGTAGGATTACTTACCGAGTGTGCACTGCCATTGCTAATGCTTGTTTTCGTCGCGGAGCGTCCCTCCTCGACGAAAACAAGCATTAGCAATGACGAAAGTTTTCTGATGACTTATTTTTCTGCGAAAACTTCGTTGAACTTCGGAGACATCATTAATATAAATAATTTTTATCGCCGTTGAATAAGAAATGTTTCTTTCACAAGAAATGTATAAAATTACAGTACTGTATTAGACTTACGGTACCTAATTTACATACTGACAGACGATAGTTAGCGTAAAAATCTCCGTAGCGTGGCGCCACGCTAGACGGCGGAAATTATATATTTAATTATAACAAAGTTACAATAAGTTAATATATAATTATATATACAGTACCTAATTTATATATAATTAATATATAATTATATGTACAGTATCTAATTTATATATAATTTATATAATACTGTCCAGACGATAGAAATCTCTCCGTAGTTGGCGCTACGGACGGCGGGAAAGTAGTTCGGCTGCCCGATGACGTTTGAGGAAATTATAGGGGGGTTTTTACTGTTTTTTACGGATACCGGTCACAATTTTTTCGTAGTTTTATAGGAATCGTAATTATAGGTGGTCGACTGTATATATATTTTTTGTCTTTTGAACACTATATAGTGTAAACACACGAACACTTGGCAGTCTTCACCTTAAGTTTATTCAGTTTTTCAACTAAAAACTGAATAAACTTAAGGTGAAGATTGCCAAGTGTTCGTGTGTTTACACTACATAGTGTTCAAAAGAGAAAACAATCAGGCCGGATGGCCGAGCGGTCAATATGGCAGCCTACCGTTCTGGGGACTCGGGATCGAATCCCCAGGAATTTTTCGGGGGAGTGGTCCGTTCGGATATGTCGATGGGTGTTACGTCGTAAACAGGACGGCAGGATGAAAGTAGACTTGTTGTAAGGGGATTCGAGCAAAGATAGGGCATAGATTATTCAGACACCTTTACTCCTGTAGCCAGACACGCATCTATCAGACTCGTGCTCAGTCACACAGCATCCAGTAAAATGAAAGTAACAGTTTTTGATGTCAAGACAGCTTACCTACACGCCAGTCTCAAAGAAGAGATATATATGAACCAACAAGAAGGATTCTCTGATGGGACAGAAAAGGTTTGCGAGCTTGAAAAGAGTCTGTAACGACGAACGTGCCAAAGATTGGAACGACGAAATCTCTGATTTTTTCCTTACGATAGGATTCGTTAATACTGACGATGACCCGTGCGTTTATTATAACAACGACAGAAGTGTGATAATAGTATTGGTCGTAGACGACGGGTTCATTGCCGCCCAAAACGAGGAGGATATTTTCAAGATTCTGAAGTTACTGAATGACAAGTTTGAAATTACTTATAAAAGAACTTTATAATCATCTATAACATATTTAGGTATGAAGATCAAAGTACCATCTCAGGGAATTTTTGTGAGTCAACCTGATTACACAGAAAAGATCTTGAAACGATTTAGGTATGACTTAGTGAACGCCGTGAGTGCACCGATGGAGCCAGGAATAAAAACGAATTCTGAAAACCTTGTCAATGACCAGCCTCTGGAAAAACAAAATCGTTATCTCGAAGCCATCGGAAGCTTGCTTTATTTAGCAATAATCTCCCGTCCAGATATAAGCTACGCCGTCAATTACCTGAGTAGATTCAGTAATCGACCCTTGACAAGTTACTGGAAGATGATTAAAAGAATTTTTCAGTATTTGAGAGGAACTACACATTTTGGAATATTTTAAAATCGAGATCCGAAATTGATAGCATATACAGATGCGGATTACGGAGGAGACGCCAATAGTCTACATTCTACGAGTGGAGTTCTTATCATGAGAGGAGACCCAATTGTATGGTATTCAAGAAAAAGCGTCTCGTGGCGAACACACCCGCTGAAGCCGAGTACAGTGCAGCAGTTTCATCTCTCGACGATATCTGCTGAGTACGAAGAATAGGAATTGAACTGAGATTATTAAAGAATGATGAACCCACCCTGTTACTTGTCGACAATCAGTCGGCAATTCACATGCTTAAAAACACTCACCAAGGAAAGATAACCAAGGGTAAAAAGCATATTGAAATTCAGAGAAAATTTATTCAGCAGCATATTGGCACGACTGTTGAACTGCAACATAATATTTAATTTTTATTTATTTATCTTCAAACTTATTACCAAAATTTATTATTAAAAGCGTCGATCAGCTTGCTGACATACTAACAAAACCTTTGAATCGTGTAATATTCAAAAAGTTACGCTGTAATATGATTAAGGAGGAGTGTTAAGATTAATCATATTCGTTTTGTAAACCGCGCTTAAGTTAAGCGTCATCTGTTCATTTTTTTATGTCCGGTCAAAGACCGTTTTGGATCGAGTGTCAGTTGTATATACAAAAAGTAAATTGTTTACGAACTGAGTCTTTGTCTATTATCTGATAAATGTATACTTTTATTTCGTCAATTGTTCACGATAGCAGATGTCTTTTGTGTAAGATCCAAGTCGGATGTAAGCTAATAAATGTTCTTGTTAATCTTAGCTCTCCTTTTGATTTGTTCACGGTTACTAGAAATCACCACAATAATCGACATATAGGCCTAGTATTTAGATCACATGTTCTTTATTTGAATTCGGAATACAAGTCTATTAATTTAAATTTTCTATATTATAGTAGAGGAAGCGGAGAAAAAATGGAAGATACAAAGGGATAGATATATGAGAGAAAAAAATTAATAAAATGTAGTACTGTTAGTGGCAGTAACGTTTCCTATTCGACCAGAATTTTTACGTATGTGTGTTCTGGCATAAAAGCGTAAAACAGAAACTGAACTGAAAACTGTGGCAGAAAACTGAATCATAAATCAGTTTTCTGCCACACAATTTTGCGCATGTGTGTTCCTGGCCTTAAATCGTCATTAAATCTGACCCTACTGAAGATACACACGACCCCCTTTATCTTTCCAACCCTCTATCTTTAAGAAGTCGATATTTTAAAATTATGAATTTATTTCCTTTATTGTTATACTGATTTTGTAAAATCTTTGAAATTGTTACGTTTCAGCATTGTACAGCCTGCTATATTTTAGTAGAGAATGAAACTATTACGCTCATAGAAATGGGGAAGTCATAACTATTGATAACATGGTTCTTGTACCGTATAGTGCAAGAATATGTTACTCCATTCTTTGTCAATGGAGTAACATAGCTCATGCATCAAATTAAAGACCGATTTTTTAAATAAGATAACATGTAAATCTAAAAATCACTAAATATTGACTTATATTCTTGCACACACGCCTTGCCAACGGGCTAACCATGTGGAGTTTTCCAATTAAATAGGAGTAGAAAGTTCTCTCGGTCTCCCGGGAGGCATCTCTTTTCAAAAGATCGCCAACGTGTTGCGTTTCCGCATACCAACAACAAAAGCAAATTTTGCACATATCTCTTCCATTTCAATTATCTGAAGACCGACTAGTGACAGAATGGATAAAACCACTGAATACTAGAATTTGGTTGTGGGTTTGCATTTTATCAACGGGGCTGGTCTCGTGGAGTTTTTAGGGTGCTCTTTATGTGTCTAATACCTAAATAGGGGATAGTTTCACGTACGGAGTTGTTGCAGCCGCGAACTACGTCTCGCGAAAGAACACGAGATCGATCGGAAGTGCGTAAGAAGACTGTCACACAATGTTAAGAACTATAGTTTTCTTCTTGGACTCAGAGGACACAACATGTATGAATCATGCTTCTCTAGTCGTCGAGAGTCCGAACTCTATTAGCGGTTATTTATGTATCTCAGTCTTTCAGTGTTCATAGAATTTAAATAAATATGTGGAGTTAGAAAATATGTTAGGTTCCTTTTTGTATCATGAACCTGAATAATTCCTACTCACCACATACTGCTGAGCACCCACAAAGGGATTTCGAAAGCACACTCTTGGCAGATCACCTAAGGATTGCATTACCTTATCCATCAACCAATAAACAACCCAGTGGCGTACCGTAGTAGGGGCGGCAAAATTTCACAATAAATAATTTATAATAATATCTTGTAAAAATTTGAAACATCCTAATCTATTCTTGCATCGCGCCTACGATAGTGCTATCGTCCGGACAGTCCGGGAATCGGCTCGCCGTCCGGGTGAACTAGTAATTTTTTATCCAAGGAAATCCTGCGAAACCTGTTGACCTTTTTTTTTTGTTTGTACAATTCATTCGCGTTCATATACACCACTAATATCCCATAGAGCTATTTTAAACAGGTCGCTGCACTACCACCGAATTTTTTATTGCTTGTTCTGTGACAAAACTGAATTTTGGTCTTTTAAATTGAAATGCCTAAATAAGGGGGGGGCTGAAATTTTCTTCTTCCCCTGGCGACTGACACCCACGGTACGCCACTGAAACAACCAACCAATCATCTGAAACTCTATGATGTCTTATGATGATGTAGAGAATAGTATCAAATTGGTTAATTTTATAATTACAGTAGAACAGCGATTATCCGGACCTCTATTATCCGGATTTTCGATTATCCGGATTGTTCAAAATAAACAAAAATTTTATGAATTTGCTGATTTGCACTTGGCGAATTACGATACTGTTTATATACGTGATGGAATGCATATCGTTTTTTGTTTCAACAACGTCTCACCCCGCACAGTGGCCGTAAACTCTTAAATATATTTTGCGTCGTAATAAAAATATAACTTGACATACGTATTTATAAATAATTTTATTTTCAAATTACATCATTTCTATGACCAAAGGCGGCGTATGGGCAACGTGGGCCACCGCCTACGCCTCGCGGTCCGAAGGGCCTCGCGTTTCGAAGGTTTATGTATTAATTAAAAGCCGCGAACGCGACGAAAAAATTTTACTTGTCATAAAACGATAAATAGTTTGTCAAACTTTTATTCATAAAAATGCAGTTTCAACTGCTTTTTATTTTATAAAATCCGTCTTCTTGCGCCACCAGAGGGTCTTTTAAATACAGTCGACCCCCCTATAAGATCATTGATTATTCCGTTTTATATGAATTACATGTTGTACGAGTCACTTAGATTTTACAAATACGTGTACCGGGCTGTGAACGGCTCACGTATTTGTAAAATTTAAGTGACTCGTACAACATGGAATTCATATAAAACGGAATAATCAATGATCTTATACGGGGGTCGACTGTA
>NW_019384566.1:571714-579783 GCF_000671375.1 Centruroides sculpturatus
GCTTCAATCTTTGCTATGTCTTCGGCTACTCAAATATTTTACGTTTTTGATACTAAATTAACATCTGAAGTATAATTTTTTATTGTTTTTATATTTTTCAATATATTTATTTTGTTTGTACAAAAATAAAAAAATAATTTTTAACGATACAATAGTCTTCGTTAAGCTTAACATCGACGAAAATTCAACGCCAAGCGACACGCAACGGAGAAAAATTTTAACACGGGATTAATATATTTTTTCGTACATAATTGGTTATCCGAAAAACAAGTTATCCGAACAACCCCAGTCCCCAATTGATTCGGATAAACGACGCTCTACTGTATTTATTTTTAATATTACCGATATGTCATCGAAAAGAAAACGTTATGTATTATCATTAAAAAACAAATTAAAGTATTTGTTTCGATTATCCGAATTTTTCCTTATCCGGACTTCCGTCATCCTCAATTAGTCCGGATAATCAAGGTTCTACTGTATATAATTATTCAAATTGTTACTATTTTTTAGATATATTGTATACGAAAGCTGTCGCATAAGCTTAAAAACTTAACAAAATATAAGTAATGGTTTTATTGGCGATTCTGTAGTATATACAATGAGTCAATAAGAAGCAACTGTTTCAGAAATTTGTTAATCTTTTACTATATCAAGTTTATGAATGAAATTACAGTAGAATTTTGTACTAGAAAAAGTATACAAAAGCGAAATAGTAGACGTAATCGTGATGTAGATAAGTTTCAAAAGTTAAAATATTAAGCAATGATGATATTACACTTTCAGAGTAAATAGTATTTACTATATTTTATTGAAGTTGTAATTCTTACGCAATTATTTGTTTACGTTTTCCCTGTTTATATACAATCCTAAACATTAGAATTTATATATTTATCTCGAATTTATTAAAACAAAGCTTAATGCTTCTGAAAACATACGAAAATGCTTTGAAGAAGGTTGAAAATATGAAAACTTTTTAGAGACCTTCACGTTTTCAATCCAATAAGTAAATAATAATAAATATCAGCAAATTTTAAGCGAAATACAATATATATATTACTAGTTTTAACCCAGAAAATGTATTATTTTAAACAATTTTCGAGAGAAAAATTACGCAAAATTAAAATTTAAGAATAAGAATTAGACAATAAGTCGCTTATTATTACGAGAAGATGACAGAATATAAGATTAAAATTATTTAATTAATTTTATAACAAATTTCTAATGAACTAAAAACGAATTAATTGAATTGGGGGATATCTATGTAACATGTCTTATGATTCAGCATAATCTTAATAAATGATAAAAAAGGATGGTGAGGCGCACCCTGGTATCAAATTATACTACTAAACTGATAATGGTTGACGTTCTGGAATTTTTATTTTGATTAGGAATATCAAAGAAAGAATGGAGAAATTAATGAAATGAAGCGTTGTATCTATATAAAAATTGAATATAATCGATAGTAAAGTATGTAGTTTTATAAAAGTATTGTTTTATTATATAGATTTTACATATATTATCACTCCGTATGTTAGAAAATTAGTCCTAAAGAGTTGCGTAGTAAATTAAAAGCTTAAAAATCTGTCTTCTTAATCATTAATTTCTTAAATCCATCGATTTAAAATTGATTTCTGTTGTTTAAATTTATATTTTATCATCTGATAACATTAAATAGATTAGTCATTGATTTAAAAATAAAATTCTTTTGTCTGACTCTATGCATTGGCTTGTATGTAAATCTTCTATTTTCTCGATCAAAATATTCATCTTTATGATAATTAAACGAGAAAATTAACGTAAATATTCTACAAAATTGCTTGTTTTTAATTGTTTTTCAGTTATATAACGTTTCTGCATGGTTGCTTTTTCAGTAAAGTTACAAATTTAAAGTTAATTTGAGTTTAAGGAAATGTTTCAAGAAATTTTGCTTATTTTTCTGTGCTTTTTTTAATTTATAAATATTCAAAATTAAGTTATGAATTAATTCTTTTGCTTTTCTGTTGATTATTAATGATATTTATGAATTTGTGAAGCTGTTTCTACAATTCACAAAAAACTGATGTATATGTATGGTATGCAGTGTTGTCTTGTGGTATGGTCTAGTGAAACTAAACTATTTACTAAATATATATATGTGAATTGAGAGGTTCCTTTTGGTAAGTGCCCTAGAGGAACTTTTTAAAAATGTGGTGTCTATTTAGATATGTCTGACCCAACTAGAAGGAGCATAAAGGAAGATTGGACTAAATATTTGATAAAAAATACTCCTTTTGCTCATATATAGTACAGTATGGTCTGCATCCATTCTAGGATAACATTGATCTGCTACAGACCAATGCCATTTGCTAATTTTTAAATTATTTTATAATTTAAATTTATCTTAAAGCATGTAGAATATAAGAGTTTAATATCGTCCTCTTTTAAAATATGTGCAAGTTATTTGATTATTAAATTTTTATATGAGTAGAACAAATTAGAAGAATGAACTTACTTTTCAAGAGATACATAACAAAAATATGTAGATTTATTAGCATTGCTGACCTTATTTGATATTTTTAGTTTACTAGTAAAAAAATTTGTTTTCTATACTAATTAAACTATGTTTTTGGGTAGGTGTTTTATCACAAAAGATTGGATCAGACTGTGTATTATTTTTCAATTATGTATTTATATAGAAGAATATAGAATTAAATAATTATTATTTCAAAATATTACACAGAAAGATACTAAACAAAATACATATAATAATTGTGATGGAACATTAAAACAAAAACATATGTTAAGCAAACAATAAAAATAAAAAATAATGCATATTGATAAGTTAGTAGCTTGCTTTTTTTTATGTTCAAAAATATATTTATGCTTATGATGCTATGGAAACATTGAAGAGAATAATATTTTATATCATATTTATGTATTTAAATTAGTGAAGTTTATAAATTGATTGATAAAATTAGTCTGCTTGGAAAAAATTGAGAATTTAATTACAAAATTTTCATAGAATAATTTTGTCTTTATTTTCATCATACAAATTTATTAGCATTTGTATTTCACTCTGTTTTAAATAAAATAATCTAATTATTTTAACTAAGAACAATGCAAATGTAAAGAAAGTGATCTTTCCTAAACAAAACTTCTTGGAAAAGATTGACAAATGTAAACATTTACATGCAAAAACCCTACCATTTAAATATTTAGTCTGGCAAATAAACTACCTCCTAGAGACCTAGACATTAGAATGAATGGATATGAAAAAATTTTGTTGTGTAAATATATCTATTTATGATAAGAATTTTATTAAAGTTTATTATAAATTTAAAATCAAAAATAACAGTAAAGAATTTTAGATTCTTGTTTAAATGAATTATTTTCAATTTTAATCAATAGTTCAATGTTCAGAATCATTTCTTTAATTTGATTATTCTGTTGATTTGTAATAAGTAGAAATAACTGAAAATATTTAGAATTATATATATAAGAATAGTTCATCAATATGTTAAAATTTCAATATTTAATTGAATATTTAGCATAATGATATAGATAATGAATGGAAATTTATAATTAAGTTAGAAGCAAATCTGAAAATCTTTCTGTGTTTCTGCTGATGTTACTGAAGTATTATTAAATTTAATATGTAAATAAAATAGTAAACATTTTTTCTTGGCAACAATTCAAATTTTTTTCAACCTTAAAGGAGCAATGGCTTTACAGTATTAAATTAAAATCCAAATTTTAACTACAGAAATTATTGTTACGTGTAATAAAATCATTTCATTTATTTGTCAAAACCATGTCTTCTTCTTCTTGTTTTGTTTGGTTCAATGTCACAACTTGGCGAATTTATTCACACTTGGCAAATAATGTCATCGTCAACTTTTAATCCATAAAGATATGTGTTTCGGACTTTCGCCTTTCTTCAGTCTGTTACATAGATAGGGGAGAGGGAAGACATAGTGTGGAAGGTGCCTGACAGATGTACACAAGATATAACCTATCTATGTAACAGACTGAAGAGGGGCAAAAGCCTGAAACATGTATCTTTATGGATTAAAAGTTGGTGATGAAATTATTTGCCAAGTGTCAATAAATTCACCAAATTGTGACATTGAACTAAACAAAATCATTTCAATTATATTCAAATAGTCAATTAAAATCAGGAAAAATTATAAAGCTGTTTAAAATTAATAAGTTAATTTTTTGGGAGAGTTTTTACTAGTAGATTATATAATACAATATAGCATCAAAGCATAGTTGATCAAAAAGTATAAGGTTACATATCTCAATTACAGATAATTCCCGTATAACACAGCACTTCTATAGCATGGATTCACTCTAACACAGTTCGAGAATTGGGAACATCCCCGTATAACACGGTGCTTTTTAGCACGGGTTCAGTCTAACATGGTTCAGGAATCATACAACATGAAATGTAATAAAGGGTGCGTTCTTTTATACTCTGCATTTAATTTTATAACAAATTTCTAATGAACTAAAAACGAATTAATTGAATTGGGGGATATCTATGTAACATGTCTTATGATTCAGCATAATCTTAATAAATGATAAAAAAGGATGGTGAGGCGCACCCTGGTATCAAATTATACTACTAAACTGATAATGGTTGACGTTCTGGAATTTTTATTTTGATTAGGAATATCAAAGAAAGAATGGAGAAATTAATGAAATGAAGCGTTGTATCTATATAAAAATTGAATATAATCGATAGTAAAGTATGTAGTTTTATAAAAGTATTGTTTTATTATATAGATTTTACATATATTATCACTCCGTATGTTAGAAAATTAGTCCTAAAGAGTTGCGTAGTAAATTAAAAGCTTAAAAATCTGTCTTCTTAATCATTAATTTCTTAAATCCATCGATTTAAAATTGATTTCTGTTGTTTAAATTTATATTTTATCATCTGATAACATTAAATAGATTAGTCATTGATTTAAAAATAAAATTCTTTTGTCTGACTCTATGCATTGGCTTGTATGTAAATCTTCTATTTTCTCGATCAAAATATTCATCTTTATGATAATTAAACGAGAAAATTAACGTAAATATTCTACAAAATTGCTTGTTTTTAATTGTTTTTCAGTTATATAACGTTTCTGCATGGTTGCTTTTTCAGTAAAGTTACAAATTTAAAGTTAATTTGAGTTTAAGGAAATGTTTCAAGAAATTTTGCTTATTTTTCTGTGCTTTTTTTAATTTATAAATATTCAAAATTAAGTTATGAATTAATTCTTTTGCTTTTCTGTTGATTATTAATGATATTTATGAATTTGTGAAGCTGTTTCTACAATTCACAAAAAACTGATGTATATGTATGGTATGCAGTGTTGTCTTGTGGTATGGTCTAGTGAAACTAAACTATTTACTAAATATATATATGTGAATTGAGAGGTTCCTTTTGGTAAGTGCCCTAGAGGAACTTTTTAAAAATGTGGTGTCTATTTAGATATGTCTGACCCAACTAGAAGGAGCATAAAGGAAGATTGGACTAAATATTTGATAAAAAATACTCCTTTTGCTCATATATAGTACAGTATGGTCTGCATCCATTCTAGGATAACATTGATCTGCTACAGACCAATGCCATTTGCTAATTTTTAAATTATTTTATAATTTAAATTTATCTTAAAGCATGTAGAATATAAGAGTTTAATATCATCCTCTTTTAAAATATGTGCAAGTTATTTGATTATTAAATTTTTATATGAGTAGAACAAATTAGAAGAATGAACTTACTTTTCAAGAGATACATAACAAAAATATGTAGATTTATTAGCATTGCTGACCTTATTTGATATTTTTAGTTTACTAGTAAAAAAATTTGTTTTCTATACTAATTAAACTATGTTTTTGGGTAGGTGTTTTATCACAAAAGATTGGATCAGACTGTGTATTATTTTTCAATTATGTATTTATATAGAAGAATATAGAATTAAATAATTATTATTTCAAAATATTACACAGAAAGATACTAAACAAAATACATATAATAATTGTGATGGAACATTAAAACAAAAACATATGTTAAGCAAACAATAAAAATAAAAAATAATGCATATTGATAAGTTAGTAGCTTGCTTTTTTTTATGTTCAAAAATATATTTATGCTTATGATGCTATGGAAACATTGAAGAGAATAATATTTTATATCATATTTATGTATTTAAATTAGTGAAGTTTATAAATTGATTGATAAAATTAGTCTGCTTGGAAAAAATTGAGAATTTAATTACAAAATTTTCATAGAATAATTTTGTCTTTATTTTCATCATACAAATTTATTAGCATTTGTATTTCACTCTGTTTTAAATAAAATAATCTAATTATTTTAACTAAGAACAATGCAAATGTAAAGAAAGTGATCTTTCCTAAACAAAACTTCTTGGAAAAGATTGACAAATGTAAACATTTACATGCAAAAACCCTACCATTTAAATATTTAGTCTGGCAAATAAACTACCTCCTAGAGACCTAGACATTAGAATGAATGGATATGAAAAAATTTTGTTGTGTAAATATATCTATTTATGATAAGAATTTTATTAAAGTTTATTATAAATTTAAAATCAAAAATAACAGTAAAGAATTTTAGATTCTTGTTTAAATGAATTATTTTCAATTTTAATCAATAGTTCAATGTTCAGAATCATTTCTTTAATTTGATTATTCTGTTGATTTGTAATAAGTAGAAATAACTGAAAATATTTAGAATTATATATATAAGAATAGTTCATCAATATGTTAAAATTTCAATATTTAATTGAATATTTAGCATAATGATATAGATAATGAATGGAAATTTATAATTAAGTTAGAAGCAAATCTGAAAATGTTTCTGCTGATGCTACTGAAGTATTATTAAATTTAATATGTAAATAAAATAGTAAACATTTTTTCTTGGCAACAATTCAAATTTTTTTCAACCTTAAAGGAGCAATGGCTTTACAGTATTAAATTAAAATCCAAATTTTAACTACAGAAATTATTGTTACGTGTAATAAAATCATTTCATTTATTTGTCAAAACCATGTCTTCTTCTTCTTGTTTTGTTTGGTTCAATGTCACAACTTGGCGAATTTATTCACACTTGGCAAATAATGTCATCGTCAACTTTTAATCCATAAAGATATGTGTTTCGGACTTTCACCTTTCTTCAGTCTGTTACATAGATAGGGGAGAGGGAAGACATAGTGTGGAAGGTGCCTGACAGATGTACACAAGATATAACCTATCTATGTAACAGACTGAAGAGGGGCAAAAGCCTGAAACATGTATCTTTATGGATTAAAAGTTGGTGATGAAATTATTTGCCAAGTGTCAATAAATTCACCAAATTGTGACATTGAACTAAACAAAATCATTTCAATTATATTCAAATAGTCAATTAAAATCAGGAAAAATTATAAAGCTGTTTAAAATTAATAAGTTAATTTTTTGGGAGAGTTTTTACTAGTAGATTATATAATACAATATAGCATCAAAGCATAGTTGATCAAAAAGTATAAGGTTACATATCTCAATTACAGATAATTCCCGTATAACACAGCACTTCTATAGCATGGATTCACTCTAACACAGTTCGAGAATTGGGAACATCCCCGTATAACACGGTGCTTTTTAGCACAGGTTCAGTCTAACATGGTTCAGGAATCATACAACATGAAATGTAATAAAGGGTGCGTTCTTTTATACTCTGCATAATTCCGAACAAGCATTCTAATTGTTTTCGTGGTTGCTTTGAATGCTCTTTCAACAAATAATCCTGTATATGTAAAATAATATTTGTGAATATTTGGGTTCACGTACGTAATGATTAATACGCATGCGCGTAATGAATTTTATTCGCAAAGATGTATATGTTCCAAAATGTTTAAATATTTAAGCACAACGATTTTCGAATATCAGAATTTAAAACCTGAGGAAGACTGAGGAAGGCAGTCGAAAACGTTTGTTGTTTTCATTAAATATATTTTTACTGGTCAAGTAAAGGTTTTTATGTGTGTTTATATTAAGTAAATTGGACCAGTACCAGGTGAGAAGTAACTTTTATT
>NW_019384566.1:583298-603929 GCF_000671375.1 Centruroides sculpturatus
GATTTATTATTCATTTTTTTCATAGGTAAAATACTTACTTATTATTTAAGTAAATATTTTACCAGAGGATTATTCATCCTATATGATGATCTCAGCATGAGCATCATCAACTGATAACAGTTTTTAAGTACATTTGTTAATAGCGGTCGCTCTGCAATGGGAGTGCGCTGCTGTTTTTAGGCATTTAGGAACGATGGTGAAAGAAAGGTGGCGGCACCCACACTATCGATAGTATCGTGATGGAGGAATCTATAATTCTAAAATGAGCTTTTAGAGGCAAAAGAAGGGTCCCAATTGTAAAATTTAACCATTAAATGGATTATTTGTTGAAAGAGCATTCAAAGTAGCCACGAAAACAATTAGAATGTTTGCACAGAGTCACGTGGAGGTATAAAAGAACGCACTCTTTATTATATTTTATGTTGTACGAGGGTTTTACCCAATTCTCAAACCGTGTTAGAGTGAATCCGTACTATAGAAGTGCCATGTTATACGGGGGTTACCTGTACCTTCTTTCTCTAAGAATTTAATTTCAAAATTTACAAAATTATTATTTATTCATTATATTGTATTTTGATTTCTTTTTATATTATAATTCAGTTTTAATCCTTATTCCTTTCAATTTTATGATTTAAAGTGAGAAATTTTATTATATTTTAATGATCTACATTATTGTGTGTGTGTGTGTGTGTGTTGATGTGATCAAAAATAACTTTTTCATTTTCAAAACTAGTCTCATGTATTTACGTAACCAAGATAAATAATTTATTTTTATTTGACTATCATTTGAACTATTATTTGTTAGTTTACATTAAAATAAACAAACAATCATTTGATACAAAACAAAAATATTAAATGTTTAGTATTTTTATCTTGTTTATATATTAAAATTTTCTTCTTGTATTATTTTTTCTATTGTATTTATAAATAAAGTATATCTTCATTTATAAAAAATAATAGAAAATACAATACAAGAAAATAGAAGTATGGAAAGAAGTTTAGGAAAAATATTTGAATGTACTTTATTGAATTAAAAATGTTCAGTTGTTCATTTTTCAAATCCAGTTAGTCTGAAGATTCTATAGTTTTTGCAAGCAGACCTCTCTGATGTCAAAGTATTTTGTAATTTTATTATCACAAAATATTACTTTGGACTATGACTTGAAAATTGATCATTTTTGTCCCTTATACACTATTATTTTCTTTCAAAATAGAAGATAATTTAGTCAAATTTATTTATCCATTTTAGAATTGTTATCTGATAATATATTTTGGCTTGGAAACTCAATGCAAATTATTAGTGTGTCCACACATTTGCTATTCACTGAATGCCAAGCAAACATTTGGAAGATACCGAGTAGTGTGGATGGTTTACTCATGATGAATATTCAGTATTTGCTGTTTCCCAATTCTTGGTAAATTGTGCCAAATCAAAGGAGATAAATATTTGCCTCTGTGCATGTGTGTTGTCTATCTACACATTATACTTGCATTCTTGTATTTTCTTATTTCTGGTCATCAGTATTACTATTTTAGTTTTTTTTAAACTACCTCTAGTCTTTTATTTGAATTTTTTTGTTTAAATATTTTATTTTTTCTATGTACATTTTTCTGCTTTGATAAAGTGATACCATCCACTTTCTTCTTCTTTTAGGCTTTTTTCATTAACAGATATGAACTACTTGTAACTATAAAAGCAGTGGCTTGAGAATTGTTTATTTTCTAGATCTCAGATGAACATTTGTTGTTTTCACAATAAACTGATGCTTAGCAAAAAATCAAATATATGTAGGTGTGTGCTCACCAAGTGACAAATAGTTTGACAAGTAGTTTGGTAAAAGGAGAATTTTTGGCATTTAGTAAATAGCAGATGTGTGGATGCACTCTTAGATAAAAGGAATATATATTTATCTTTATATAAAATAGTACATGGTCTGTTCAAAAAATAACCAAACTTTTTGAATTGGGTGGAAACAGTGCCCTAGCATTGTGAGGTTGACAACACTACTGAGTAAGCTGCTTTTTTCAGACTGTTGGTATCTTGTTTTGTTTTCATTTGTTTGTAGCAGTTTTTTGTAATGTGTGATTTATGAGAGCATGGTGCAGCATGAAGTTTTGCACAAAACTGGAGAAAACTTTTACAGAAACATTTCAACTTTTGAATCAAGCTTATGGAGGTGATTCTCTAGGTCAATAGTATTCAAACATTTTAACAGTGCGACCCCAAGGTAATTTTCCGCGACCCCATTTGGGGTGGCGACCCATAGATTGAATAGCATTGACCTACCAATAGTATTCAAACATTTTAACAGTACGACCTCAAGATAATTTTCCGCGACCTCATTTGGGATGGCAACCCATAGATTGAATACCACTGCTCTAGGTTGTATGCACTGTTACAAATGGTTTACCCAATTCAAAAGTGGTCGTCAATCAATTGAAGATGACCCTCGACCAGGAAGTCCTTTGACCTCAACTGATGTCACTCTCATTCAGAAAATCAAGGATCTGGTACTTGCAAATTGTCATCTGATTGTCAGAGAACTTGCAGTAGAGATTGGGATCTCAAAAGGGTTATGCCATGACATTTTAATAGGAAAATTGAACTTGTATTGAGTTGTAGCAAAACTTGTTCGTTATTTGATGACCAAACTGCAGAAGGAAAATTGAGTGGATATTTGCCTAGAACTCTTTCAACAAGCCAACAAAGACAAAACATTCAAGTAAAGGATCATAATGTGATGAGAGTTAGGTCTACAGTTATGGAATTGAGACAAAAGTTCAATCATCACAGTGGGTTGGCAAGGGATCTCCATGCCCAAAAAAGCACGATGGTCTTGATCCAATGTCAAGGTGGTGATCACTTTTTTTTTTTTTTTTCTTCAATGGAGTTGTGCACTTTGAATTTTTTGCCTCGAGGTCAAAAAGTCAACTGTTAGTATTATGCAGGTGTTTTTAAATGGTTGTGTGAAAAAATTTGCAAAAAAGAGGCAAGAGTTGTGGCAAAACAACTGATGATTCTTTTCACCATGACAATGCATCTGCTCACTCAGCCTTCTCACTTCACCAGTTTTGTGCCAAAAATCAAATGACTGTCCTCTCTCAGCCTCCCTACTCACCAGAGCTGTCTGAGATTTTTTCTTGTTTCAAAAATTAAAATCAGTGCTAAAAGGATGCTGTTTTGACAGAATTGATGACATTAAAACAAATTCATCACAAGCATTGAAGGACATTCCAAAAGAAGCTTACCAAGACTGCTTTGCAAAGTGGAAACACTGCTGGAATAAAAGTGTGTGAATAGGGGAGGGGAGTACCTTGTGAAGGAGACAAGGACCAATAATCTGTAACTTGAAGAATAAAAATTAAAAAAGTAAAGTTTGGTTATTTTTTGAACAGACCTCGTATATCTGTCTTTACATAGTTTTTGTTTCTTGTTTAAGTTGCTAATGATGAATTGCTAAAAAGTAATAGCTTATCTTTCTATCAAACAAAAAAAAAACTTATTTTTGAACAATTTAATTGAACAAAAATATAAAATTAAATTTATTCTGTATTTTATGATGATTTATTATAATTTTATCTTTGAGAAATTGATTTGAAATATTTAAATTAAACATTTATACCAATAACTCTGAACATTTTATTCTGGTGGTTCTGTTTTCAATCAGATTAACATTAATATGCAGATAATGGAGCTATTTGTAATCTCTNTTGGGTTCACGTACGTAATGATTAATACGCATGCGCGTAATGAATTTTATTCGCAAAGATGTATATGTTCCAAAATGTTTAAATATTTAAGCACAACGATTTTCGAATATCAGAATTTAAAACCTGAGGAAGACTGAGGAAGGCGGTCGAAAACGTTTGTTGTTTTCATTAAATATATTTTTACTGGTCAAGTAAATGTTTTTATGTGTGTTTATATTAAATAAATTGGACCAGTACCAGGTGAGAAGTAACTTTTAACAAATAATCCATTTAATGGTTAAATTTTACAATTGGGTCCCTTCTTTTGTCTCTAAAAGCTCATTTTAGAATTATAGATTCCTCCATCACAATACTATCGATAGTGTGGGTGCTGCCACCTTTCTTTCATCATCGTTCCTAAATGCCTACAAACAGCAGCACACTCCCATTGCAGAGCAACCACTATTAACAAACATACCCAAAAACTGTTACCAGTTGATGATGCTCATGCTGAGATCATCATATAGGATGAATAATCCTCTGGTAAAATATTTACTTAAATAATAAGTAAGTATTTTACCTATGAAAAAAATGAATAATAAATTCAATTTAAATAAGGATTTAACAGCATGTTTTTTTAAATTTTGGAACTTAACCCCCCTTTTTGCATTAGTTCTTTGTTTCGTATAACATGGATTCAGATAACACAGCAATTTTTTGGAACGTAACTCCTGTGTTATACGGGGGTTACCTGTACTATTATGATTATAATATGTGGAATTTTTTTTATTCAATTCCATGTTTAATATTAAAATTTTTAGTTTTATTGATAAATGTATAAAAAAGAATATAGCATTCTACAGCAATTCTACATGTATTAATGTTAGTGTCAACTTTGATCCTTAATATCTGTGTGATTAATGAACCATTTTGGATGAAATTTAAAATAGTGTCCCTGATGTGTACTATGGACATCTTAAATTTTGAATAAATGTATTTGATTGTTTTGGATTTATGTGATTGGCATTTTGTCACCTAGATTTACAATAAGAGGGAACAGTGATACCAAACTGCTAAACAATCTAGGAGTCTGCATATGTTTAATAGTATGTTGAAGAGGTGACAGCCTCCTATTTGTCCTTTTTGAAGGTTTTATTTAAACATATTGAGTACAATTGAACCTCAGTATACGATCTTAATCAGTTCCTGATGTTTGGACTTATATCGAATAGGACGTATACCAAACCAACCTTTCCCATAAGAAGTAATGTAAAAATGATTAATCCATTCTCATGTAAAAAAAAATTTGCTGGCTTTAAACACCTCGCTTTCCTGGCTAGTTCCTGCTTGATTTTTCATGAGATCAGCATGTATCTTTTTAGCTTTCTTGCAAATAATTGCTTTTGATACGCTGTCACCAGCACACTGTTTTTCAGTTATCCAAAGCAAAAGCAATTTCTCAACATGATCTAATGTTTAGAAATTGATTTAACCCCTTTTGAAACATTAGCAGATTTAATAATGTCTTTATTTTTCACGATTGTCCGATATTGTCATTCACAGAATATGGTATGAAACAGTTAAATCTCAAACACGCATGCCACCTTCATATTTCTCAACGATCTCTTTTTTCAGTTCCATTGTGATTCTAGTCATTTTTTTATTTTTCTGTTGCCTTTTTGCAATTCATGATTAATAAAAATAATAAAATTTTACTTACAAATTAAAATCAGAAGAAATTTAACAAAGTTATAAAACGTGGCACCGCTTATGTCTAGTCTGGACTAGTACACCGATAGTGCTACTTGTTCATAGATGGCGCACATAATTGAATTAAGTCGTATACCAAGCAAAATTTGTTTCGTCCAAACAGGACGTATTCTGAATTGGACTTATTTTAAAGCAGACATATACCGAGATACCACTGTATTTATAAAATAATAGCCCATTTTTTAAATTTTGTCATAATGGTCAATCAGTTATCACATGACATGACATGATTTAATGCATGCTATCACATGACTGTTGGGTAAATATAGAATTATTGTGAAAGATATTGTGTTATGAAGTTATTGATGACGGAAAAAATACTTGAAACCCTCATAAAAAAGACTGATAGAACCAGATTGAAAGATAAAAGCTTAGAGAAAACATCTAAGGGAAACTTTTGAATGTTGTGGCATAACCAGATTTGACAGTAAGACTCAACATGTGAATAAAGTGCACATTACATAGACTACAACTACAGGAAGTTTTGGATGAAACAATGTCACTATAATAATAAATCAGGAAAGCAAGCTTCATTACAGTAAAATGCTTTGAGCTTTACTTTGTGTCTTAAAGTTCCTTAACTAATATTACTCAAAAGTAGTCTGATGTTTAGACAAATTATTGTAGGTGCAACGATTTTAAGGAACTATGTTCTGTACAGCTTGCAGTCGTTTTCTGTGATGATTGTTTTTCTGGTTTATTGTCATGGTGACATTGCTTCATCCAAAACTTCCTGTAGTTGTAATCTATATAAGATGCACTTTATTCACATGCTGAATCTTATTGTCAAATCTAGTTCCAGTATTCTTATGCCACAACTTTAAAATATTTCCTTTATTTAGATGTTTTTGTTGAGCTTTACTTTTTAATCTGGCTTTGCCAGATATTTATGGGATTATTGTACTTAATTATTAAGCATTGAAGGACTGCTGTAACTGAATTAATTTTTGGTCAGTTAAATTATTTGATTTGTTTGAAAAATAAGGTAACAAGTCATCATTTATGGAAAAAGAAGTTTTATTTCCAAATTGCCATATGGTAACATTTAACAAATGATTAATGTTCCACAACATTACTCCCCTCCAATTGTCTGCATTGGAAATATTTTAGCATTGTCTCATTGCTTTATTTTTCAAATAATTCAAAAAGTCGTATTATCGTAGAGTGGAACCTCGCTTAACGAGCACCTCTCATAATGAGTAATTTGCATAATGAGCAAAACAAATTGTAAAAAAATGACTTGCTTAATGAGCGATATTTCACATAATGAGTGACAAGGAGAGGGGAAGTCCTGGATTGTGTGCATGCTATATCAGTCTGTGTTTAGCATTCATTCAGCTAGCATCCTAGGGTCACTTGTGATCAAACATATTACATATAAGCATCAACAACTATAGCACGTTATATAATAAACATGCCAAACGATATGCCAAATTCTTGGACTATGTAAAGGCTATAATTAAATATAAGAAATTACTGTATTTTGATTTTCTTTTCTTTTCTGCAAATCAAATTCTCATTCCATGTTGGTTCATTTTGTGCCAAAAGAGAAGGTAAAGATGTTTCACGCACCTTTTTTTTTTGCATGGAACGCATTATCTTATTTTATATTAATTTATATGGGAAAAATTTCTTTGCTTAACAAGTGTTTTGCATTACGAGTAAGATTCTGGAATGAATTATGCTCGTTAAGCTATCCATATTAATATTCCACTGTATCATATTAATTTAACAAATTATATATTTGATATGTTTTTAATTTTTAATATGTCTTTTATAATTTGTTATTATTTTATTGGGGATCTTTTATTTCTTGTTATCTGGGGATGGAATACAATCGTCTTCTGATGTTTCCAATTGTACTAAAAATAAAAAATAAATATAAATTTATGAAAATAATACGATAGTCAACAAAGTTATACAAATATTACTTAGTTATTGCAAGGGTGTAAAAATAAAATTTTTGGACATACTCTGTAATTCTGCTATAAAGCTAAAACGAACTATTCTTATATTACAACCAGGATAAACTTTTGACATTTACCAGTTTTGATAATTTATTTCTTTTAACTACCATTTTGTTTTCTTATGTGATTATGAATTGTTCTTGATGTTGTTCCTTTATCAAATGCATTACAAATTATTAGATTTATTGATGACTAGCTGTTACCCGCGACTTTGCCCGCGGGGATTTTGCAAGCAAACACCATTTATATTCAGTATTTCAATAACCATAGTAATTGCACATACCACTGATAATGATGAGAATTACTGAGAATAAAACAAACTGTTTTCAATTTGATCAATTTTCTGTAACATTTACAATCGTTCTATAATCAAACAAATATGCAATAACAAATTCAAATTTAAAACAGTTTGAACATTTGGTTAAAAAATCGAAATATATAAAAATATTTATAACAATATCTAAAATGTTATCAATTTAATACATCTAAGTACTCAATGAAGACTAAACATAGTTGAAAACAAAAAATCGCATCTAAAACAGTAAAATAGAAGCCATTCTTCCTCTCCATCTCCCCTACGGAGGAATTTCGAAAAATCCCTTCTTAGTGTGCATTCTCATGGCATACCCTACTAAAACGCAGTTAAAAACTAAAAATCGCATCTAAAATAGTATAGTAGAAGCTGTTATTCAGGTTAAGCCTTAATCCTCTCCCTCTCCCCCTGTGGGGGAATTTCGAAAAATCCCTTCTTAGTGTGCGTTTCCATGACATACCCTAACTGTGTACCAAATTTCACCTCTTTAGTTTCAATGATTTGCCCTGGGCGATGATGAAACAATCAGTCACCCAGTCAGTCAATCAGTCAGGACAAGTAATTTTATATATTTAGATAATTTACATATTCCTGACCTGTCTTTAAAAATATTGCTCAAAATTTTGCAAAGCAAAAGATAAGTCTTCCTTACTGTTAAGGTGAATCTAGAAAAAAAAAAAAATAAAGTGTAAAGGAAAAACTCTAAATGTGCAAAGAATTAAAGATGAAGTTTGGCTATTAAGCTCATGTCTTTAATTCCAAGCATGTAAATTGAAAAATTAAAGTCTTAATGGAATATTTATAGGCATCTATAAGTCCCTATTTTATAATTTGTAAAAGTAAAGAACTTACAAAGCAGATTGAATATATTTAAAAAAACACATTCACTCTGCTTTTTACTGTAATTTTATTTCTACAAAAATTAAAATAATGAAGATATTAAACAAGTTAATGTTGTCCAATGTGTCTAATCTAAGGGAATAAAGCATATATTCTCTTTTCTAAAATGAATTATGAGTTGTGTTTTCGAATAAATTAGTTTGTAACTTTCATATCACAACCTTTGTTTGAAAGAGGAAAAGTAGAAAATTAATAGAAACTTCTTTAGATTGGTTATAATACCATCTGTCAATACAAAAATCACTGTTGTGTGTATGACACATTTCAAATTTTATATACAAAGTCTTTGTAATGTACAATACATCCAGGAAGTTCATATACATCATATAAACTCTTTAAATAATGAACTCACTGGACTAGTTATCCAAGAGTCTGTACTTGCTCCATTTGGTCAAACTTATACAAGTTTATATACTTCATGACATTTTTGTAAGGAACATTTATACAAACCTTTATAATCAACTTCTCAACAGAAAAAGAACTCTTCTGCTGTTTTAAATCCAATACTGAAGTGAAAAGTCCCAGCACATGCAAACAAGGTCTGCACTCGTGACTTCCCATCCAAACATTAAAGTTTTATAGGGATATACTGTACAGATATTATCATGGAAATCATAAAGATTTATGATTAAGGTTATATGGACATACTGTATATTTGAAATGTCTGGAAACTCACTCAAATAGAAATTATTAAATGAAAACTAATTTAATAAAAGAGGATGTGTTTAAACAAAATAATTCAATTTTAGTTAATAAATCAGAGGAGAGACAACTGCAACTTACTAAATTTATATTTGCAGAAATTTTATTTTAACTTTGTTTTTTATTTTATTTGTTAAGCATCAAAATATCTTTAGCTTTTAGCATGAAATGACATTCAAAATTACAAGGGTCAATAATTTAATAGTGAGAACTCAGTTACAATGTAGAAATGAAGGGTGAGAATATAGTGCAAGATATTCAGTATAGTGGTCTTTTCCCTATGTTTTGACTAAATGGTTCCTCTCTGTAAATTTCAATTGAATGAATTAAAATTTGAGGATTGAATGAATATTTGGTTCAAGATTTACATAGTTTCTACCATAATAAACTGTTAAAATCTGAACATATAAAGCACTAAGACACTACATTGTATAAAATGAAGAATATCAGTTTTCTGTGCTATCTTATTTGATTGTACTATACATTTAATAGGAACATTTTTACATTTTAAGCATTCATTAAAGTGGAGAAAATTTCATACTTTAAATCCTTTGACTTTATTTTAATTTCATAAAGATTATTCATATATAACAGTTATTGATATAAAAATTGATTCCAAGATGGACAGCTATAAAATTTATACACTAAAAGTTTTTACACTAGCACTTATAAATGAGAAAGAATACTTTTATTATGAGTAGTATGAAATAAAGAACTATGTAAATATTGTATTTACTTGCATATAAGACGAGGTTTTTATTCAGTTTTCATTGCTTCAAAAACCTAGGTTGTCCTATACACGCGAGTGAGGATTCTTTGCATTTTTGTGAACCATGTGTTTTCATTTTTTACTGGATGCTCACTCTCTTGTGCTTAAAAACAAAAGTATTTTATCTGGGTCATTTCAATCATTCTTATATATTGTCAGGAGTAAAGATGGATAGCAATAGGAAAAGCAAAGCTTTTGAATTGAATTTCAGTTTGAAATTCCAAGATCACACGGGAGCTCGATATAAGTTTTAATTCATTCCCATGTGAAGACAGATGATTATTTAGAAATCAGAATTTGGAGAAACTCATAAATGTAATCGACAGAATGGATTTGACTATTAACAATTGGCAGAAAAGGTTCCCAATTGTCTAACTTTACTTAAACAAATTATGTTGTCGATTTAACAAGATTTTTCTTTAAGGTTTAAAATGCCAGTAATTTTTGTGAGACAATGTGTGCAATTACGTGTATTCGACATTTTATTTGTGATTAAACGAAATAAAATTAAATTGTATTAATAAATGTAATGTGTTTATTTTGATCTTTAAAGTCACACCTCGTCCTATTTGCGAGATAGTCTTATAAGTGAGTAAATACAATAGTACTGTTTAGAATGTCTCATTTGAAAAATAACATATAAAATAATCCAGACTAAATCATTTGTTTTTGCTGTATAAAAAAAGGATTGCAGGTTATGAGATTTTTACATAGACAAAACTATGTTGCATTATTGACCCTACTTAGGTGTTTATCTTTAAATTAAAATAATTGTTATGTAAATTTAGATGATCATTTTGAAAGTAGGATGAATTTACGTAATCTCTGTGTCTTTGCAATTAAGATAGAATTCTTTAAATTTTTGTCTAAACAAATTACAAGAGAATTTTTAATCTCTTTGGAGATAGAGAAAAATTTACAAAAACAGACACTCAATTCACAGAAACAAACAAATGCAAGATAACTTTTAATTTTGGAAGCAAAAAACTTTTCATTTATTAAAGTTTTCAGTCAATTATGTGACTATTTTTATCATAAAGACAATAATTACTAGAATAAAATGATGTAGAACATAATTAATATGCAGTAAATTCTTGTTTTACATGATTAATCTCAAATTAAATAAAACAAAACTGAATTGATATTATTATTATTATTATTTGGTGTTTGCTTGTACTAGCAGGTCCTTACAGCATAAATTTCTTCCACCACCTCATTATTTTGAATATTGCTTTTGAGTTCTGAATTGAATTATAACAGCAAAGGAATAATTATATAAACTTTTTGAAACTAAATGTCTTACTTAAAGAAAGAAGTATTAAATGAATACAGTAAATAAATCTGAATATTTGTTAAGTGTCATATTTTATTAATGATGCTAAAATGGTGGTTTAAAAAACAGATGTAAACTTATTTTAATAACTTAGTAGGAATAAGTACCTTAAGATTTTAATTTTTGGAACATTGCTAAGGAAGATATTAAGAAGTCACTTTAATACTTCTAAAAGGAACATGAGAAATACTATTTCCTTCTTAATTTGGACTTTATATTCTAAAACTAAAATTTTACAGAACTCATCCATGTTAAAGAAATGACTAGTAATATTCCTATTAAGATATTAGAACAAGTGTGCATATTTATTTTTTAAGCTAGCCTTTTAACATCATTAATGATACATGAAATATGATGATTAATATAAGTAATACAGTCCTTAAATTTGTTTACTGTATTCATTTGATATACAGGTAACCCCCATATAACATGGGAGTTACGTTCCAGAAAATTGCTGTGTTATGTGAATCCATGTTATGCAAAACAAAGAACTAGTGCTAAAAGGGAGGTTTAGGTTCCAAAATTTAAAAAAACATGCTGTTAAATCCTTATTTAAATTGAATTTATTATTCATTTTTTTCATAGGTAAAATACTTACTTATTATTTAAGTAAATATTTTACCAGAGGATTATTCATCCTATATGATGATCTCAGCATGAGCATCATCAACTGATAACAGTTTTTAAGTACATTTGTTAATAGCGGTCGCTCTGCAATGGGAGTGCGCTGCTGTTTTTAGGCATTTAGGAACGATGGTGAAAGAAAGGTGGCGGCACCCACACTATCGATAGTATCGTGATGGAGGAATCTATAATTCTAAAATGAGCTTTTAGAGGCAAAAGAAGGGTCCCAATTGTAAAATTTAACCATTAAATGGATTATTTGTTGAAAGAGCATTCAAAGTAGCCACGAAAACAATTAGAATGTTTGCACAGAGTTACGTGGAGGTATAAAAGAACGCACTCTTTATTATATTTTATGTTGTACGAGGGTTTTACCCAATTCTCAAACCGTGTTAGAGTGAATCCGTACTATAGAAGTGCCATGTTATACGGGGGTTACCTGTACCTTCTTTCTCTAAGAATTTAATTTCAAAATTTACAAAATTATTATTTATTCATTATGGTAGGATAAACAACAAAAACCATATATTTCAAGACAGTTTGTATCTTATGGACCATCCATTAACCCGGCGTGAATGAGGTAAGAAATTGTCACACCAGCTATGAGGTGGGTAGGAGATACCCGAAACGTCGATACAGAATTTTTTACACTATAATTGTGTAAAAAGTATTTTTTCACATGGGATAATAAAAATAGTATCTATTCAATAAGATAAGTAAATAAAATATTATGTTTAAGATTGAAAAGCATTTTTTTTTAATTGAAATAACAAAGTGTCTATATTTTCTTTGAAAAACTACAAGTTTTGGTAGTTTAACATTTTTTCGTATAAAATTCTAACAAAATTACAAATTCTTTGGTTAATCAACNTCATTACTCCGAGCAGCAATACAGCCAGTGTGAACCTCTTCGGGATGTTTCTTTTCAATAAAATCAGTCATTTTCTGATAATACTTCAAGATTTTCTTTATCAAGTGAGATCCTTCCACGATGAAGCAAACACGTGGACTGAGACCGATGAACAGAAGTGAATAAAAAATGGCGCTGCGAACTAATGTAACGTCGTATGGTGAGTTTTTGTTCATATCGTGGAGAAAAAAATATGTTCGAATTTCATGTCATATCCTGAAAATTTCGTATGCTGGGGCGTTCGTATCATGAGGTACCACTGTAATACATTATACCTACCCCTCTCTAAAAAATCCATATTTAATCACTTTTTAGTACTTTATAAAAATGTTAAAAAGACTTCTGAAATTTTAGTTTTAAAAAGCACAAATCAGGTGACAAGTGCACGAAAATATTTATTCAAATTCAGACATTGTTAAAAACAGTTTAAATTCATCATAGCAAGGTTAAATTGAAAGAAAGCATTTCTCCACCTATTTAACTACCCTATGGATGGTTACATTTTGGGATTTGAAAATCAACTTTTTGCTAAGTTTTAAATGCAAATACCTGTACAAAAAATTTTACAAATATATTATATATATAATATATTTGTAAAAACCTTAATAGGCTTAAGTCATTATTATTATCATNTTTTTTTTTTTTTTTTTTCTTCAATGGAGTTGTGCACTTTGAATTTTTTGCCTCGAGGTCAAAAAGTCAACTGTTAGTATTATGCAGGTGTTTTTAAATGGTTGTGTGAAAAAATTTGCAAAAAAGAGGCAAGAGTTGTGGCAAAACAACTGATGATTCTTTTCACCATGACAATGCATCTGCTCACTCAGCCTTCTCACTTCACCAGTTTTGTGCCAAAAATCAAATGACTGTCCTCTCTCAGCCTCCCTACTCACCAGAGCTGTCTGAGATTTTTTCTTGTTTCAAAAATTAAAATCAGTGCTAAAAGGATGCTGTTTTGACAGAATTGATGACATTAAAACAAATTCATCACAAGCATTGAAGGACATTCCAAAAGAAGCTTACCAAGACTGCTTTGCAAAGTGGAAACACTGCTGGAATAAAAGTGTGTGAATAGGGGAGGGGAGTACCTTGTGAAGGAGACAAGGACCAATAATCTGTAACTTGAAGAATAAAAATTAAAAAAGTAAAGTTTGGTTATTTTTTGAACAGACCTCGTATATCTGTCTTTACATAGTTTTTGTTTCTTGTTTAAGTTGCTAATGATGAATTGCTAAAAAGTAATAGCTTATCTTTCTATCAAACAAAAAAAAAACTTATTTTTGAACAATTTAATTGAACAAAAATATAAAATTAAATTTATTCTGTATTTTATGATGATTTATTATAATTTTATCTTTGAGAAATTGATTTGAAATATTTAAATTAAACATTTATACCAATAACTCTGAACATTTTATTCTGGTGGTTCTGTTTTCAATCAGATTAACATTAATATGCAGATAATGGAGCTATTTGTAATCTCTTTTTTGTTTTATAAGTGTTTAATTTACAAAATTTTGACTTTAACAACTTGATGAAAAAAATGTCTGACTTTAATAATAGTAATTCCCACTTCCCATTATATAAAATGAGAGAGACAAATGGAAGGAAAATGGAGGTTAAGTAACTTCATTCCTCAATTAAATTCTTTGCACTTAATAATGTAATGTTTATTAAAAGATTCTTTTAAACATCTCTTAAAGCAGTGCTTCTCAAACTTTGTTCAAGGACCAGTTTTTTTTTTTCATTTCAGTCCCTTGCAGATCAGTATTTTTGTGAAATTAAATAAAAAAGTTAGAAAATGGATTTTTTATTTTAATTTTTAGATTGAATTAGTAAGAAAAATACAATAAGATTTGGTTCTAATGATAAAAAAATTGGCTTGTGGCTGTTTTCAAGTAATTTCCCAAGTCCATTTAGATTGCTTGCCTATTCTTGGCACTAAGTGTTTAAATAATAATGAAAATTGAAAGTAATAAATAACATGTTTTAAAAATGTTTTAAAATTTTATTAATGCAATATATAAAATTATGAAATTTTAAATGAAATCTCACCCTAGTAATAAACTGTTGTGGATTACAGTTTAAGTAGCACTGCCTTAAAGGATTACATAGATTCAAATGGAACAGAAAATGATATATTGATTATAATGAAATAAAGTTAATGAACATTGTCTGCATTGTCTCGTTATGGAAGTAAGAGAGTACTAGGTGCAATTAGGCATTTGAAAGTCAGAATTTAAAAATTCACATTCTGTCAGTTGAACCATTTTGATCTAGAATAGCAGTTGGTGATCATTTTGAAATATTTAAACAACAATAACATTTGAATGTTTGGCAAATTGTCAACAATTAATAGATTGGGTTGGTTCACCTATCAGAATATTAGTACATTGGATAAAATATTCTCTTTTAACAAAAATAAAATTATCAGAAAGTTTTTGTAGATAAATGAATTGAGTTTTATAGTTAATTAAAGTAACAATTAAATTTTGTGATGAATAAATTTAATGGAGTCTCTATACTGTGATCACTTTTGTAAGACTTTAGAAATAATGATTGTGGCTAGTTTTGTAGAAATTATTTACACCATATGCTAATAAGTTCTAGTACGAAAATAAATGTGTACAATTCAAATTTATCAAAAGGTAATATTAGTGAGATTGAGGCCAAAGTTTTAAATGCAAAAACGTACGTCAGATGTTCAGCACCGCTTTCCTGTAAGCCTAGAAGTTTGACAATGGTGTTTGGATAATCAGTGGAATCATGCTCAGCATTCCATTGTCAAACTTCTAGGCTTACAGGAAAGTGGCGCTGAATGTCCGACGTACATGTTTTCACATTTAAAACTTCAGCCTCAACCTCGCTATTATAACAAATTTGTTTTTTGTAACAAGTAAGTAATAAGGTAGATAAGATGATACAAGGAAAACTTCCATTAATGGACATTTCCAAATTGCAGACACCTGTACTTAACGGTCATTTTTACAATCCCCAAACCCTTTAAATAGGATATCTATAATATTTATCTCTAAATAGCGGACACACTAAATAACAGACACCATCATCCATAACCTATCTTATGAAAACACAAAGCATTGACAACATGAAAACATTGCCTTTGATATTCTTGAAAGAATTAATTATGCACAAAATATTTTAAAACTAAAGCAAAGAATCAGTTCAAATACTCTTCTAGAGGATGAATTTTGTGTGTAAGTGTCGAATAAAGACTGGCCTAAAATAGGAATAGGAGAGGAGAGCAGGTTGTAAAAACTGAACAATATTCATTATCTGTTAGAGAAGATTAATCTGGTTAAGTTGTCAATTACCATTTGTCGCCATACATATTAATGTTGTTAAACTTCTGTCTTATTGTTAGAATTAAGTTTATGGTACCAAGAAACCATAAATTTTTCCAAAGTTATTCATTTGTTCAACAAGAACTGTAGTAGTAATGAAAAAGAAACCGTTTTAAGGTTAAGACAACAGCATTTATTTGGTGAAAGTTTAAAGATTATGTTACGAAGTTGTAGGAAGATATTTGGTTTTCTTGATTTTATGACATCATTTATGATCTTAACAGCTTTGTAGTGGCTAAAGAATTTTTAATAAATAATTTATTGAAAAAAGCAAAAATGTTTGAAAAATTACATCCACTCAATAACTACAAAGTAGACATATTACCTTATCGATTTTTATTAGTTGTTGCTTAGATCATAAATGACATCATGAATGTGAGAATACCGAATACCTTTCTTACCCCTCGAAGTGGCTAGCAAATCATTTTTGCAATTCAACATTTGAACTATTGTCACCTAAACAGACCTTCGTTCACTCTTTTGTTCATAGTAACAGTTTCTTTCTTTCTTTCTTTTTTTTTTTTGTTACTTCTTCTCAGGTCTTTTTTGATGAATTAATAATTAATCAACATTTACATTTTGTCATAATTTTTACGTTTCATTTAATTAAAGTATCCTAACAATCTGTTTGCTATTTGGAATTCAATTAAAATTCAATTTTTACAGCTGAAAAGATAAATAATATACTGTTTATATATATTAATTATGTATGCTATGTATACTTTTGGTATTTTCACATTTCTAATGCAAATTAGATGTTTTTGTAATCTATTATATTCTTTACTTTATGATGACCAGGTTAAAATACAATATGATCACTGTCATGTACTGTACTTCCAAATAGTGGACAAACTTCTTGGTCCCAATGGTGTCTGCTATTTAGAGATTATACTGTAATTTGTAATGTTTAGTGTCCACCATGTGCTTTGATATTGGCTTTAATTCTTGGATTCCACTTTTCTACAGTGGTACAGATGCTTCTCCATGGAAAAGTAGCTCATTTTTGAATATGGAATTTCTACACTAGTGTAGGATTTAGTGCAGATCTTCAATTTATATGGAGTAAACTAATGGATTGAGATGAGGCAATGTGCAAGGCATTCTTTTGAAATAAAATCTGGAAGTTTCTCTTTTAAGGAAATTCTGTGTTGTTTTAGCACTGTGGCCATAGCTTAGTCTTGCAAGTTTTAGTTTGATTTTTGAACAGACTTCTATTCAGTGATTCTATTCCTACTGGGAGAATTGCTGGTTTTAGTTCCTGGCACTCACTTCAATCCTTGCTGAAACAAAACAGAGTCAGTTGGCAAAGAAGGGTTTTGCTTTTCCTTGCTAATTGACCTGTGCCTAGGTTATCACATTCCTTTAAGATTTCTGGACATGTAGAGTAATATCGTTCAATGATTTGGCATAGACACAGTCATTTTATTTACTTTATTCACTACATTAAACATTTTTTATGGAAATATTTTTTTTTACATCATCATCTTTATACCTCTGCAAAAGGCAAATTATTGTTTTCTTCTTTTGAGTACATTTAGTAAGTACAATGTAAGCCTTAAGCTTGAAGTCGTTTTTTAATGTTAGATGAATGGTTTTTCTTGAGACATCTGTAAGGCCAGCTTTCTTTGTATTGGCAAGGATTTATTTTTATTTAATCTTAAATTACCCTTAAGCAATTTTGTTTTATTCCTCAGATGACCACTTTTTGGCCAGTCCGCAATACTACTAGTTTCCTTATACTTCTTAATGGGACACTACACCAAGTTTCTTCTAATATTCCCAGGTTTTAGCAGATACCAGATTTCAGAGTTATTTATTTTTTGAAAAAAATAAATCTGCTGAATTTCTGTCATGTTTCTTTGAAGTTCTTTCATGGCTAACAGAGCAAAGACTACAACTTACTTTACATAGAATTTGAAAAACTTTTGAACAGTGACTTGAACATATATGAAAATTTAAATGATGTGCTTTGTGCATGTCACAAGTGCAAAAAAACTAAGGCAAATTTTGTACCAAAACTAATTACATACTAGATAAATTTATATAAGGCAGCCAAAATGTCAATTAACCAACATATGTATTTTTAATCTTAACTTCTTAACTTATACACAAAAGGGAGTGAAATGTATAATGGAACTAAGAAATTACAGTTAGTATCTGACAATCACTGTATAAAAATAGTTATTCTAACAATATTTTTATATATGAATTTATTAATATAGATAAAATTTGTATTAATAATAAATATAGTTTGATATTTAAAATAAAAATATTTTGAAACTTAAATAGCTTACAATTTTCTTATTTTGAAATGTTTTATAAAAATTATTAAATAATTCTGTTTATTTATAGCTACTTTATTACTACATTCAAAATGGATTCTATGGATGAAGTTGATGAAGTTACCTGCCAGTCAAAATTTCATAATGATTTAGATTTTAGAATACATGACTGGATTAAAAAATTTGAGTGTAAAACTCTTGATTCTAATGAACTGAGAGTCCACTGGGCACAATATGTTCCAGCAATTTATAGTCCAACATTTGATTGTGATTGTTTGAATTTAACGTATGATGAACAAAAGGCTGAACATCTTTTATTTAATCCCTTAGAAAGATTTATTACTCAGTCCAATGAACCTAAAAAGGTATTTGAAGAAATTAGAAATGTGGAATGCCCTCCTACTCTCTGTGGACGAGTTTTTAAAGCAAGCGAACCAACATATTCATGCAGAGACTGTGGACTTGATCCAACATGTGTTTTATGTGTTGACTGTTTCAAAAACAGGTAAGAGTACAGAATAGAAAATAGTAATTTATGTAGCTTTAATGTATTTTTTTTTAAATATAAATTACTGTATTGAATTTTATATATAAAATTAATTTATTATTATTGTAAGTTTTACTTTAAAGTTATTAAATTTCATAAATGGTAATGATTTTGCTGATCACTGATAGAACTGTGATACTAGTGTATGTAATGACTTCAAGCATTTGTAGAATCAAACCATAGTATAAGATTGATCATTTTCATTACTTAAAGGGTTCTTAATCTTTTTTGTTCCATAAGCCTCTTTTTCATTCAGACAAAGGACATGGACCTTCATCTTGGAATAATGTTTTTAAATGCATACAGTAAAATAAAATTACAAAAGAAATCAGTTATATAGAAATGCATTTATTAAAATAATAAACATATGTTATAGTAATATATGTGTTTTCTTAACATAATTATAAACAGTTTCACACAATAACACAAAATTAAGATAATAAATTGATTTTTACTTTTTTAAGCCCACATACCTCTGAAAACTTTGTGGACTCCTGGTTAAGAACCACTGCTCTACAAGAAAATAATCAAAAATGGATGTTAAAAAAAAATAGTTATCATGTAAACAGAAACAAGACATCTTTTTGTTGCCGAGAAATACATATAATTGAAAAAAACGAACGTTTTCAGCCCAATTAACAGGCCATCTTCAGGTCGAAAATCTAAATTATGTTATCATGTAATTTAGATTTTCATATATTGCTGAATTCAGATTATTTTTAGATTTTAAAATTTCTTGCTATAATTTTAGGTGAATAGAAACACTTCTTTTTCTAAATAATTATGGATTGCCAATAATGTAAATTTCTTTAAAAAAATCAGAATCTAACAAGAAATTTTCATATTTATCCAAGTTTTTGCTTGTGTTGTCATGCTTATGATTTGGTATGAGGTTGAAAAATTGTTTTCAAGTCATTTTTAAAAAAAATATAGATAAATTAAACTTTGCTGATGTTTTTTGTTGCTAGAAGTTTTAACAAAAAGGGTCAGAAAATGCCCATCTGGGCAAATCTGTAAACCAATGTGTGTGTATGCTTAGAAGAAATCTTCCTTCTTCTGTGATACATTATATTAAAAAATGAAAGCTGGGATGCACTCAGAAGTGTGACAAAACTCAGTTTTATAAGATTTGAAGATAAAGGCAAGGCAACTAAATTGTACATATTTTTACAATACAGTAGACCCCCCTATAACACTTAGATACGTTCCACGCTAACCGAAAATTACGTTGTAGGAACGATTAAATACATGAGCCAATCGCAGCCCGATAGGTGGGAACTTTACGGACTAAGGCTGTTTGAAAGGTTTTCTTCTATAAAATTAACCGATTCTAGACTAATTCCACTCAACATTTCCAAAATACGTATAATTTTTTGGGAATAATCTGTATAAACTATGCTATAAACAAAAAATTATAGGATTACTTACCGAGTGTGTACCGTTCGACTACGAAAGCTGGTTTTCA
>NW_019384566.1:606005-660166 GCF_000671375.1 Centruroides sculpturatus
TTGGAGATGTGTGAATGCGGAAGGATTACTAAATAAAGCTGGAGTTGTGACTCAAAGGATTATAGATCCAAATTTGGGAAAGGGAGGGAAAGATGAGAAAGGACAAAAGATGTAGTAGTGAGAAACGTTAAATAGATCTTCTGTTAAACAAATATAGACCCGTAATTTTTCAACCTTTTTCACTTCTTTATCTTTTGTCCTTTGCCTCTTTTTCCCCGCACTTGGGTCTATAATCCTTTGATTCACAACTCCAGCTTTATTTAGTATTTCTTCCAACGTTGCAAGATTTGGCTACATTGGGCCAAATGTGGCTACTTTTTTGCTTGACGTAAAAAATATCATTTGGCGCTTTGGCTACTTTTTCGGCTAATATTATTTATAATTACATTAATTGAATAAAAATGCACTTTAAAATGGTGTTTCGTCGCTTTTTATTAATTATAGACCCAAATAAAACAAATATTTGTGTTTTTCAAATGAATTTTCTTTAGTCTCTTTTATAATAAATGGATTTATCTATTTCTAAGTAAAAATTGAGTCTCTGTAGAAGTAATTTTTTAAAATATCCTTTTTTCTTGATAAAGTTTTAATACTTATTATTATAATCTAGACATGTTAGTTTTTAAATATACTTGTATATTGGGCCACAAGTATATATTATATATACTTGTGGCCCAAAACTCCTTGACTTCTTCCAATGCGGCCCAGAGAAACATAAAGGTTGGACACCCCTGACTTAAGCCTTAGTTATTGATGATAGACTATTATAAGTTTCTTTTGTAAATGTTAATTGAGAATAATATTTTTGGATAATAAGAACATTTATTAAATACTCTCAAAAGGTTTCATATGTGCACTTTCATTTTATTTTCATAAAATTGAAAAAATGTAATTTAGAAAATTTTGTATGTTATGAAATAGTTAATAAAATTTTTATTTTGGATTTTATTTGAAAGTTTTAAAAATTTGACTCCTTGATTCAAAAATTTAAAAAAATTACAGTTTACTATTATTGAAATATAAAAAAATATTTAATTATTTGTCTTTAGATCACTTTTAGAACATTTGTTTCAGAAAGTAGGAAAAATTTAAAATAGTATTTGTTTTAAACATATATATTTGAACATTTTATAATTTATTTATTCGTTAAATTAATAATGTGTTTGGATATATAATACTGTAATCAAAACGTATCATGAATAATACATTTAAATTGCATGCATGCAAGAGGATGCTGTCATATTTTTTTTTCTGGTCATTTGGTATGACTTATTGACATCTAGCAGCAATCTGTATGTCCTTGTCTATTTTTGTTTGCAAATAAGCATTCCTTTTGTGTGTAAAGAATTTTTGCACTGGCAATTTTTCAAAATGTTGAGTGTAATTGAGCAAAGAAAATGCTTTAAATTTTGTTTTTGTAACGGAATTACTGCTATAAAAGTGTTAGGAATGCTGCAAAAAACTTTTGGTGATGATAGTCTATCAAAAACAAGAGTTTTTGAGTGGTACAAGATGTTCAAGGAAGGCAGAGAATACATTGAAAATGAACCATACTTTGGTAGATCATCCACTTCAGCTGACGAATAAGACATTGCTCATGTCAGAGATTTGGTGCTCAGTGATCATCATTTAACAATTAGGGACATTTTTGAACATGTTCTAGTATCATTTGGATCTTGTCAAACAATATTTGGGCTTGTGCCACTTTGCTGCTAGAATCATCCCTTAAATCTTGGATTTTACCAAAAGCAGCATGTTCAAGTGGCCAAGGAAGTGCTTTCTCAAGGCAAACCATTCTTAAAACATATCATTATGAGTGGTAAAACATAGATCTCCGCTTTTGCCACTAAAACAGCCCAACAATTAAGTGAATGGTGTTTGAAGTGAAACAAGACCAAAAAACCCACATCCAAGACCAAAGATAGGGTCATGCTGACTGTTTTCTTTGATTGTTGTGGTGTTGTGCATCACAAATTCCTTCTGACTAGTCCAACTATCAACAAAGAATATATTTTGAGTGTTTTCTCATTTGCATGAAGCAATTCATAGAAAACAGCCTGATTTCTGGCAAGAAAATTCATGATTTTGCACAACAAAGTCCCTGCTTTCAATGCTCTTGTTGTTCGTGAATTTTTGGCTAATAATTCAACAAATACAGTATATACCACTCTATGCTCTATATACCACTGTATGCTTTTTCTTGTTTCCTCGATTAAAATTTCTGCTTTGTAATCTTTGTTTTGATTGATGCTATAAAACAAAATTCATTGTGAATACTGAAGGCTTTCACAAAAACAACTTTAAAGCATGTTTCAAGGATTGGAAAAAATATTGGGATAAATGCATTGCAGTGGGAGGGAATTACTTTGAAAGGAAATAAATAAATTTTGATGAATAAGTTCAAACTTTTTTATTGGACCATTCCTGATACTTTGGATCACAGGCGATATGTTTAATATGAATGTTTTGTTCCAAATTTATATTTGTTGTTCTGAAATCAATGTTCTGGGAGAAATCTGATAGAGAATGTTAATCATGAAAACTGAAAAATATTTCTTCTAATTATTTAATCTGAATTCTTAAGAAATTTGTATTATATATCTAAACATTTATTGAATTTATTGATTAAATTCAATTTTTTTTGTCTTAAAAGTCATGTAATATATAATATAAAAGTAAATAACTGTCATCAAAGAAGCCAAACAAAACATTTTGAAGAAATGTTATTGATTTATTGATAAAAGATTTTCTTATGGAAAGAATTTCAGTTCTTAGTATTAAATTTGGAATATTACTTTGATTTTTGTTTAATTTAAAAAATTTATATAAAAAAAGTAAATAAAAATTAAGATTGAAAAATTTTATTACGTAAAACAGCACTCAGATGTATAAAGAAATCAAAAAGTTAGTTTCATTTTTAATATTTATCAAAAGTTACAAACTTTCTATGATAAAATAGTACAATTAACTTGTAGCAAGAATTTAAATAATAATTAAAAATCTGATGAATTTTAAACGACAGACAAAAATTGGTATCCGGTTTTAAAATGCCATATTTTTTCTAAAAATTCATTTATTATAGAAAGAACATTATTTTGAGCAGTAATATGTGGTTTTAATATGATGAAAATAAGTATTCACTTATATGTCATATACCGTTTTATTAATTTGCTAGTCTTTATTTACATTTCATTTATTTTATATGATTTTTTTCATAGTCTTGCATAGCTAAATTTTGATATTTCAAAGTTAAAAATAATTACTTAGATATGATTCTTCAAATTAAAATTTAACTTCAATTTTCAGAAAAAATTTCCTTCAGCATTGTACTGTTTGATTTTATTAATGACAGATCAGTGTTTTGATAGTCACTTATTTTCGTTGATGGAATTCATTTTATAAAAACTTGGAAAAAATTTTGATCAGAATTGTGCAGATATTTCAATCAGAAAGTTATTGTACTTTATTTACACATTTCATACCATTTCATCAGTGTACAACATATATTATCAGATTTAAGTTTAATCAGTATGCTGCACATTGCACTCAAAGAATTGTTTGATATACTGTACTTGATTCAAATATTAAATATAAAAGATTAGCACTATTTGACTTTTTAACTGTATCATTTTAATTATTGTGAATGTGCATTAGTTTGAAATGACTTTTATAATTTGGATACATGCATCTCAGCTTTACCAAGCACTAAAAGTACTTTATACATATTACACACTATAACATTAAACATAACTTTTTGTAGTAATTTAAATATTAGTAAATAATTGATTTTTAATCTGTATTGAATAATAATTATGTTGTATATCTTGGATTTTTACAATCTGAAGGTTTTTATAATCTTATTATTAAGTATTTTTTATTATTATTATAGTGCACACAAAACACACAGATACAAAATGAGTATGAGTAGTGGTGGAGGTTACTGTGACTGTGGAGATGAGGGTGCCTGGAAAGCTCATGCATTTTGCGAAGTTCATCTTCAAGCCAAAATTCAGGTTTTAGAAATATATCTTAATTAATTTTAAGTTAAACAAATTTTTGTTTCTTCAATTATCAAATATGTAAACACTTAAAAATAGGAATAACAACTCAGTAGGATTGAACACAAAAGTAGAATGGTCTAAAGTGTAATAAGCAGTAATTTATTATATCAGAATTGTTTCTGACATAATGAATTACTGACTCATAATATTATTATTATTTTTTTTTTAAATAAACCAAGTTTGTAATTTATTTTTAAAAAATTATAAATTTATTCAGATTTATAAAATAATTTTATAAATTCCTCTATTTTGTATTAATTATTGTTAATTTAAAGCAATTTTATAAAATAAGACAATTAAATTTTGTCTAATAAATTTATAAATGCAATTTTTAAAAATTTCTTCATAAAACACTAAAAATTATACAGTAAAAGTCACTTTAATCTAATATTGACTTGTTCATTAAAATTGCTAATTATTTGTTGAAATTATTTGTCTTAAAGCTTCTATCAAATGTAAAAATTAAAATTATAAATTCCTATGTCACATCAAACATTTTTTTCCTATTTGTTTATACTCTTATAATAAATTTAAAACTTCAAGTTTATTAGAGATACCATTTTTTCTGAATATCAAATTTAGATCTGTTTGTTTATAAACCAAAATTTTAATACTTTGAATCTGTTCATAATAAGGTTTAGTAAATTTTGAATTTTAGCCAAATTGTGAATAATAATTTGACTTTTTAACTGTATCATTTTAATTATTGTGAATGTGCATTAGTTTGAAATGACTTTTATAATTTGGATACATGCATCTCAGCTTTACCAAAGCACTAAAAGTACTTTATACATATTACACACTGTAACATTAAACATAACTTTTTCTAGTAATTTAAATATTAGTAAATAACATGTGGAAGGTCCATTATCAGATGAATCACATGTGGAAGCAGAAGACATATGGTTTTGGAGGAATAAATTTCAAACATGGACAGGTTTAAATGAATAATTTTGAAGTTAACATTATTCTTAGAACAGAAATTCTTATCTTCTGATGATTGACCTTAATAATCAAAAGTTCTAGGATTAATTACTGTAAATTATATTAAAGTTTAGAGACATAGAGCAACTCTGATAAAGCAGTTTGTATAGTTATATATGTATAGTTTGTTATCAATAATAATCATTATAGTAAGCAGAAGTTTAGATTGTTTTAAAAGTTAATACATGAATGTTTCATCTGAAAGTTGTCTATTTCTATATCTTAATTAAAGGTTAATAATGTAACATAAAAAAATTTAAATAATACCTAACCAAAATTATCAAGTGCCATATTAGTAAAGAGTGAAATTTGGTGTACTTTGTTTGTATTACATTTCCACTTTGAAATTTTCTTTGTAATATATATTATTTTTTACTAGAAATATATTGGTACATTTTTAAAACTTACATTTTTTTTCTTCCTCTGTAATTACTTTAATTTTTGTTTATAAAAAGTTGTTAGTTTTTGACTTTATATCTGATATAATTTTCTGTTATGTTAATTTTAAATTCTATATAACAAAGATGAATAGGATATATTTTACATTCTTCAGGCCAGTGAGGGAGCTACTCCAATGGACAAACTTCCAGTTGATTTAGTTGAGAGAATGCGATTTGTAATGAATACTGTATTAAAATACTCTTATCAAATGCTGACTTGGGAACATGCAATCAATCTTCCTGTCGATTTACAATCTCAAAAGAAAAATGATGAAAGTAATATGACTTATGCAGCTGTGTTATTTAATGATGAAGTACACACTTATGAACAAGTAAGTATAATAAAATTAATTTATTCGTATTTAGGTTAATTATTAAAATTTAAAATATCTTGTTTTAAACATAAATATTTACTTTGAGGAAGAATAATACATATTTTGAAGCTAATGTCAACTGGTAAAATTTCTTTATTTAAAACATATGTTAACATCTGTTCAGTTCTTCCTAATTATACATTTAATAAAAATTATGGTTGGGGCAATAAGTATGAACTTGAAAATTTACAAAAAAATTTTTCATGGACAAACTTTAGAAGTGTCCTTTAATCTTAGTCTCTTTTCACACACCATCAGGAAATTTACAAAAAAATTCTCCATGGACGAACTTTAGAAGTGTACTTTAATCTTAGTCTCTTTTCACACACCATCAGGAAATAACTTTTATGGCAAAGTTAATCTTTATTTAGAGTTTTCTCATCCACATCAACATGCAAAACATTACAGTCTTTCCTGTGGAAGCAGCACAATCAATTATAAAAATTATACATTTAATAAGTTATGGCTGGAACAATTAGTATGCACTTAGAAAATTTACAAAATCTGCCAACAAGAAATGATTCCTGATAGTGTATGAAAAGGATGTTTTTAAAGTTCATCCATTGAGAATTTTTTGTAAATTGAAAATTTTATGATCCTGTATGTTTTGGGCAATTTTATAAAAAAAAAAAAAAAAGAAAGTTGTCTAATTCAGATCATCAACATGATCAGATTTTATAATTTTAAAAATAGATATATCTAACCCAAGGAGATAGCTAATAATTACCAGTAAGCATTTTTAAAGTTTCTATCATATTCAGTCCATTACTTTGTAAAATTTTATTGTTTTGTCACCTTTAGCCATTTAAATTGGAACACTATCCAAACAGATTTTATGAAGTAATGGTCTGAAGATGAAGTGCACAAACTTTGAAAGTTTTTACTAATAATTATTAATTGTGAACCCTTCACATGAGTTAGATACATTTTTAAGATTATAAATTTAAAATGTGTTTGTCAGCCTATAAACTAATCAATTTGTAACATAGCTCTTCATATTTATAAGAATTAACAAGATTTTCTTACAAGACTTAATAAACTTCACACTGGACTTACTGTATAACACACCTCATATAAACTCCATGTGCTTGAAAACATTTGTTTATTTGTAAAATTTGTCACTGGTTACCTCAAAGATTTATGAGATGTGTCTTACAAGACTTATTTTATGAATTATTGTATTTTATGGCATGTAAGACTGAACTATTGTCCAAAAAATTGCCCTGCATCTTACGTGAAGTTGCAGTCCCCCAGTTAATGAATTCTTCTAACTGTCTTTAGTAGGCAATATCTGTTACGTACTAAAGACACTTTGACCTGCCCAAATCTTGAATAAAAATGTTATTGTTTAATTAAACTTATTATTATTATTATTTAGTATAGCTAAGCACATTTTACATGTATTCATTTGAACATTTTAATAGTAAATTATTTTTTTTAAACTACTCTTTTTTCATGATAAATAAAAGTGTGCATTTTAGTTTTTCTTTCTTCAACCAGAATACAGTAAAACAAAGAAGTTGAGTGCTAAAGGCATGGGATAGCTTAAATACACTAAATACTTTCCTCTAACTATTTTGTGCTATGAAAAGTGGTTGTGTTTTATATGTATAAAATACAGTATGTTTTTGTATGAGTGTTTAGCAATGCTTTACCAACAGAAAAAAGGTAAAAGTTTAATAAACCATTATATTATAAAAGAGCTTCTTGTCTCAAAAATTGTTGAAACTAATATCTCAAATACTATAGTAGAGATAAGAGATTTGTCACAATGCTACTGATAACATCAAAATGACACTTCTATTATCAGAATGTAACTTTATTACTGGTATGCATTATAAACAATCAAATTATGACCATTATATAGTGGATTATTAAGTGATTTTCTTTTTAGATATTGCTTGTTTATAATGCAACCTTCTTAGTACTGTGTAGTGTGGATGGAAATAAATCTTGAACAGGTATGTTTAAAATTGTAGATTGTAATTAATGTCAGTTTTTCTGCCAATTTGTTCTACAACAGACATCTATATATTTTCATGTTTTGCTGATGATGGTCTTGTGTACCAAAATGCATACCAGTAATTCTGCAACTCTGACAATAGAAGTGTTATTTTGATGTTACCAGTAGCCAGGTGATAAGTTTGTTATCTCTACTTATAGTATTTAAGACATTAGTTTCAATTAATAAACCATTTTTATATGATGAAAAATTGTTAGCAGGAATAATTTCATTATTGTTATTGAAAACAAATATGAAAGGTATTTATGTAAACTTTCAAGTTAGACAAGTTTAGCATCAACTAAACTACTTAGTGAAGATTCTACATGATGATTCTCTCACTAGGAAACCAAGCATTCTTCAGTAACCTTTTTATTGCTTTATGGCTCTTTAATTTCAACATTAGGAAAATTAAAAAACCTTGTATATTGCAAGAAGTCTTGCAATATACAAGGTAAGTGCATGTAAATTTTCATAAGAACCATAAAACAGGAAAAAAAAACAGCTATTGAAAACGAAAACAAAAGAAAAAATTCTCTCATTAGGATGCCCAAACATTCCTTAAATGTTTGGGTATCCTAATGAGAGAATTACCCTGTATTATTCAAAAGTGATTACTACAGTCCTTGCTAAGGTAACTATTGGTGATAAACCAAATGATTACTGTCAGCTGAAAATTTTATACTTTCAATTCAAAAATGCAATAACTACCACATTTTTCAATGTAATAATTTATACACACTAGTTACTAATGGATTAAAATGCTTATTTTTGTAAAATTAGTTTATTTCAAAAAATATATAAATACTAGAAAAGCTTTGTTTTTAATTACATCTTTTACAGAATTATGATAAAATTCATAAATTTTCAATTGGAATTTTACAATCACTCTATTTTTATATTTTTCTCAATAATTAAATTTGAATGTATTTTAAAGTATATAATTATTAATCTGGTTCTTAATTATGAACAGGTGATTCAGACATTAGGACGTGCTATTGCCTGCTCACAAAAGGAAGCAACTGATTTTGCTACAATTATTGATCGAGAAGGTAGAAGTATCGTAAAATGTTCTAACTTTACAACTTGTAATTCAGTGCGGCATATTATTGAACGTGTTACGTCAAGGCATGGCAGTCAGCCTCTGAAGGTTATGGTGATGCACACAGATGTTTTGGCTCATCAAACTTTTGCAATGCGTTTACTATCTTGGCTACAACAGATACTAGCGTATAGTGAAGGTATGTAAAAAGAGTTATTTTTGCAGATTAATGTTAGTTTCAACACAATATTCCAATCACCTGGAATATGACATAGCACAACAGCTATAAATAACAAAATTGAAAAGAAATAATCTAGAAATAAAATTTATTTTTAAGATACATTAAACACATCATTTTCATAAGATTTAAGATTTTTCCACAAGGAATAAAAATTTAACAGGAAGTTTTTGTCCTTGCCTTTAAAAGCAAATTTTACAATTATGCTGTTCTATAGATATAATTTTCTGATCAAGTAGTGTATCTTCTTCTAGGACAACCATAACTTCAAATTTACATATTAAAATAATTAAGTGAATGCAGATACAAGTATTCTGGTAAACTTTCTTAATTATTTGTTCTCATTTGTCATGTAACATTTCAAATCATGGGACGTAAAAAGGAACTATGTGATAATTAGTTTTTTATATTATTACAATGTTACAAGAGGAAAATTTCACTAAGAAATTGCTAAATTGTTTACTTATGCCCAGAGCATATTCAATTTTTGGAAGAAAATATAGTACCACTGATAGATGTTATAAATCATCCACACACTGGTCGTCATAGAAAAACAACTAAGAAAGGTGATTAAAATTTATGAAATATCTGTATAAGAAATTTTAAAAATACTGCAAAAGAAGTTAATGAGTGGAAGAAAACAAGTGTTTGAGTTTCTGGCAGAAGAGTATAGTGGCAACTGTTAGAAATGAAGTTTGAAATTTGCAAAGCCAAAACTGAGCCATTGTAATGGCTGTACAATAGAAACCATTAAATAATGTTAATAACTATATTATATTAATTATATATTGACTGAAGAATGTAAAGACTGGATGAATAGAAAAGGATAGAATTTAGTGACAAATCAAGAATTTGTATAGGAGCTAGTGATTGTGGAGACAAATTTTTCTGGAGACATGCATTGGAAAAATTTAATGACTGTCTACTGAAGCCTGTTAAATTTCCTATAAGTTTCATGGTTTGGAGTTGCATGTCCTGGGTGGTGGTACTGATAATCTGTATTTAACAAAAACCAGGGTTAATGCTAAGGTTTATATGGAAATAATTGAGCACTCTTTGACTATCAATTGATGATCACTTTGGTGATTCCAGCAACTGGTGGTTTCAAGATGACAATGCTAGTCACCATCAAGAAAAAGGCAGTAAAGGATTTGCTACAGGAAAACAAATCAGGTATTTAAAGTGGCTACCAACAATTTGAATATAAATCTTATTGAAAACTGTTGGTGGAAGTTAAACATTAGTCACTTCAAAAATGGCAAAGAATGAGGAGGAATTGAGTGCAGCAATTAGAACAAGATGGCAAGAAATTGATTAATATACAAGCCTGATAGAATGAATGCCAAAACCTATAATGGCTGTTATACATAACAAAGGTGGTGATTCAAAATTTTTAAATAATACTTAAAATTTTGAATCACCACCTTGAACATGATCAGAAAATTTTGTCTTCAATTTGAGTACAAAAGCTTTTATTTTTTTATACAGTGATTTAGTTTCTAAATCACTATGGCAGACTTCATGTCATAAATGCAGAAAGGAACTGGAAACCTACTGGTGTTCCAGTTAAGACTATCAAATAGTAAACCTAAGTTTCTCTTACAGCCATGTCTGTTTTAACACATTGATTGCCATAATATTCAAAACTTTTGCAATCTCCGGGGCAAGTTTTTTTTTATTTATTTAATAATTTGAAAAATATATTTTAACAACAGTCATACTCAATATGGCAGTTTCTTTTAAAACAAGATTTTGAACCATGAAGCAAGTGTGCTTTGTGCAGCATAGACAGTGTTGATGCTATGAGGGGCACATGTGCCCTGCAGTTATGCATGTCTGGACTTAATATCTTAAGAAGAAACTTTTACCATAAACTATATATTTGTTCACTTTGTGTTTATCATTTGTATCAGTAACTACAGGCATCTAAATGACTTAGATAATTGTGAAAAGGAACAAGCTTGTTTGGAAGCATTGCTGAACAAAATTTTGTCAGATCAAGAACCTTTTGAAAGTTACAAAGCAAGTAGTGGTTTTCTGAATCTTCTGATTCTTCTAGCTCTCCTGTGCAAAAAAAGAAAAAAAAAAAAAGTATGCACATCTTCAACTGCTGGTCTTGTTGAACCCAGTACATTATTTCAAACATCTATCAGAAATATTACTCAATAAGACAGCAGACAATCAGATAAGGTCTGGTAGTAGTGCTTTACCCACATGAAGAAACAATTGAAAATGTTATCAGGAACTTTCAATGGTATAGTGATTTCTCATCTGATAAAATACTTAGCAAATTTGCAGTGAAATGAGTAACAGGAGACCATCTGAAAATTTTTACTGCTTTTGTGCAAAATTTGAAAATAAATAAGAATATTCAAGATATGCAGATAAACAACCAATTTTTATTATTATTATTATTATTATTTGTGAATGAAAATTGTCTAAATCTGATGGTACAAGAAACCAATAAATATGCTTCCCAAAAGGCTGAAAAAACAAATTTACTTCAAGTGTAAATTCAAAATCAGAAAGACACTAATATTCAAGAAATAAAAATATTTTTGGGAAGGCAGTTATGGATTGGATTATTTCAAATGCCATAGCTGATATGTTATTGGTCTAATAATGCCTTTTATTCTAATGAGGTAAAATCAATTGTCTCAAAACTGATTTGAGCTTCGAGCAACTGATATTTCTCTGACAATAAAAATGCAAATATTTTAAATAAGCTTTACAAAATAAAACCCCTTCTAGATTATATAAGTCAAAAATTTCAAGATGCTGTAATGCGTTATGTAACATCTGTGTTGATGAAACCCTAGTGCCTTTATGAGGATATCTGGCTTTTCTACAGTATATAAAAAATAAAAGTTTTAAATAAAAATGACAAGTTTGGAGTAAACTTAAGCAAAATGTATATTTATTTTTATTCTCATTATTAGGCCCTAAGAATTTCAGTTAGAGCCAGGCCAACACAAATAATATGTTCACTAAGCCACCTCTTTTGTTTCATAAACCATTTTTATTCTAACATGGTGAAGTTGTGTGTGACTTACTGGTGGGGTAAAATGCTGCATGCAAGACACACATGTGACAAAGCCTATTTAGTTATGAGCACTGCATATCACACAGCAGTCAACATGTTAATCAGGAGACAAAGTTCAGTTGGCAAAAGGAATTTTTATTTTCTATGCATTTTGGGATTAAAACATCCTTCTCCATGTGGGAAAACTTCAGTTTTTACATATGAATTTTTCATTAAAATCACAGTATGTTCCTCAAATCATATTGAGAAACTATTGTGATATTAATGAGAAGTGTATATGTAAAAGCTGGAGTGTTCCCACCTGGAGAGGGATGTTTTAATCCCAAAAGTCATAGAAAATAAAAAGTTCTTTTGCCGACTGAACTTTGTCTCCTAATTAAAACAGACTTGGTTGTAAGAGAAACTCAGATTTACTGTTTGATAGTCTTAATTGGAACACCAGTAGATTTCTTGTATTTTTTCTTATTTCTTATACAAAAAGCTTAATTCTTATGGAAATAATTTGTTCATTGCTTGTATTTAATTTATGTTAAAAATAAATTTTATTTCTAGCATATTTTTTCAAATTTTTGTTTATAGTTGCTGTGCTATGTGATATTTCATGTGATTGGAAATTATGTTGAGAAGACTGTGTAATAATTTACTGTAAAATTCATTGATTGGATAGCCATGTAATTGGGGGATCAGCCTATTGTCTTGAGGAATTGGGTTTAAATGTGATTCTATCTCTTCTAACTTCATGTAGATAGTATGGTAAAGATATTTCTCGTTTTTCATCAATGCCAGCCAAATTCATTGTGATTTAGAGGTTATCTGTAATAGGCATAATTATGGCCATATCACATAGTTAATCACTTATAGTATGATTTACTAGATGCTGTTACTATGCATTAGTAAATCATAGAAAATAAAACACTTCTAACAGTAATTATAAAAATGAAAAATATGTATTTATAAATTAATGTTAAAAAAATTAATTTAAATAATAATTTTCATTTCACATTAAATAGAAAAATCTATTTTAATTCTAGGTTTTCGAATTATATTTAGTGAAGTTATGATGACTCCTGCAGATTCAGATTCTCCTTTATTAGAAAATGTTTTATTAAGTGACACTCAGCTATGGAAAACTGCTCGGAATCAGTGGCATCAACTGTTTATAACTGGAATGTTAATGGAGCAACAATGTAAAAAGACTTTTGCAAAAGTATTTACTAAAAATTATCCAGTTTTGGTAAAAGATTTTATAGCAGATGATCATGAACATTCAATGTCCATCACTTCATTATCAGTTCAGGTATTTACATTACCTCTTGCTCATACACTCATTAGGGAAGAAGATGCTATGTTTGTTCTTTTAAAAACATTTTTATCAGAATGTGAACGTAACCGAAATGAGGATGGTAAATTAGCATTTGAGAGAAATCACTCAAATCCTAGCTTTCGTAGAGCTCAGTATGTACTGTATGATGTGAAATATTTACTAACTGTGACACCCGAAGAATGGACAGATGGAATGAGAAAAAATTTTCTTCATGGAACCCATTCTTTGTTGACTTTATTAAACTGGATGCAAGGAATGGATTCAGTTGTAAGACAAGTTGGTCAACATGTTGAATTTGAAGCAGAATGGGAAACTGGAATTAATCTACAACTGAAATTAGCATCTGTTGTGACTTTAACTTTAAAATGGTGTGGATCAGACAGGCTTGTTTTAATAAAAGCACTCAGAGCTGCCCAAAGACATTTTGGAACATTACAAGATAAAATGGTTTATGTTGATAGAGAAATTCTTGGACACAGTGCATCCTGTATTGATTATGATATATCTAGTATGCCTGTAACAGTTCACATTCCCTTGTCAAGATTCATTGCTGGATTACTTCTACATTTAGAAAAGTATGGATTGAATTACCATTCTCCTGAGTTTGAAAATAAATCAAGTCCTAAACAATTAATGGAGCTTCCTTTGAGGACACTTGTAATGATGGCTCAGTTTCGAGCAGGAATGTGGAGGAGAAATGGTTATTCTTTGTTAAATCAGGTTTATTTTTATCACAATGTGCGTTTACGTGATGAAATGTATGATCGCGATATTATGATGGTACAAATTGCAGCCTCTATGATAGAAAGTAATGAATTTTTAATCCATCTCATAAACAAATTTAATTTATTGTTTTGGATTGATGAATGTTATGATGCTGCTCATCGAAAATCTGAAGATGATCTTACTCGACAAACTGTAACTGTTGCTGAAGAATTTTTAGGATTGATATTAACAATTGTATGTGAAAGATATACTCCTGGAATTGGAAATGTTACTGAAGCTGATAGAATCAAAAAGGAGATAATACAATTATTATGTATTGAATCAATGCCCCATAGTCAGTTATTTAAATTATTACCTAAAGATCCAAACTATGAGACAGGGATGGAAGAAGTTATCAATGAAGTTGCTGTTTTCCGTAAACCTCAAGGTTCTGCTATTGGAAAGTATGAAGTAAAACCAGAATTTTATAAAGATTTTAATTCATTTTATTATCATTATACAAGAGAAGACCAGTCAAGAGCAGAAGAAGTTCAATTAAGAAGAAGAAGAGCAATTAATGAAGAAGAATGTTGTCCTCCACCTGTACCTCCTCAATTTTGTTCAAATTTTTCCTCAATTATTAATATTCTGCAATGTGATATTATGCTACATATAACTAGACTAGTATTAAAGAGAACTATAAATTTGCAGTCTGCTGCATACTCAGAAACACAGTTTGAAAAAATATTACATTTGATTGGATTGGCATTACATGAAGAACAACAAGTTTTGGAAGGTAAAGCAAATATAGCATTTTCATATATTGAAAAATCTCAAAAAATGGACATCCTTCAATATCTAGAAGAATGTCTGAACTGTCCTCGAATTGAAGTTCAGAAAGATCTTTTAAAGTGGACTATAAGAAAATTTAAATATGTTCAGAGTTTAAGATCAAAAGGTGATTTTAATACTATTGAAATGGAAGAATCTACTTCAAATGTTTCTCAGATTGCAGAAACATCAAAGAGAGATAGGAAACGCAATGCTGAATTAGCTGCTGCCCGTAAAGCAAGAATAATGGCTCATATGTCAGCAATGCAAAAGAATTTCATTAAAGAGCATGCAGAATTGTTTAAGGAAGCAGAATTAGAAGAATTATCTATGTCTGGTTCTCAGATTGAAACAACAACAGAAATGCAAACAGATAATCCAGTTGCAATAGGAAATCAACAAAAGAAACGAAGTGTTAGCAATCAGGTTTTCACTTGTATTTTGTGTAGAGAAGATCAGGAAGTAAGCTTGGCAGGGCCGGCATTAGTTTTAGCTGCATTTGTACAGAGATCTACTGTTCTGTCAAAAAATCGAAAACACATTTTAAGTGATGCAGAAAACTATGATCCTTTACTTGTTCCAGCTGATTTATTTTCAGGACCTCATACTATAACTTGTGGACATGTTATGCATAGTGATTGTTGGCAGAAATTTTTTGATTCTGTTCTCAAGAAAGAAAGACGTCGTCCATTGAGGTATAGTTTTTTTGTCTGAAAATAACATATTTCATGAATAAGAAATTTATACTGATAGGTCAGTTATCTTAATACAAACAGATAGTTCAGTTAATTATTTAACTCAATTAATTTAGTATATAAAATAGTTATCTGTAGCATAACCGTTCATCAAAAAAATTTTTTATTAAAGTCCATCATCTCACTTACAAAATTTTATAATTTATTTAACTCATCTCATAATAGAATTTTAAATTAAATTTAAGAAATTTTCCTGAACAATTTAAAATGAATCATTATCATAATTTTTATGTAAGTAGTAGTGTTTTTAATCTTGTTATGATGACATAAAATTTAAAGCCATAAAGTCAATATAATAAAAAGCCATAAAAATGGCTTTTTGTTACATTCATTTCTGCTTAAGCAGTATTTAAAAAATCAAAAATGATTATTATGATCAGGGTTGAAGTTATATATAAATTACAAAAATTTATTAAAAATAATAAGAAAACATTGATGAGTAACATAAAACTTGAGACTGTTAATAAATTAAATTTCTAAAATAAAGTTTATTACTGAATTTGAGTTAAAAGTATCAAACTTTGCATATAAATTTAAAAAATTGATTTATTTGTTTACTTAAATACAGATTTGGACGTCATATCAGTTTTGATGTTGATAAAAACGAATTTTTATGTCCCCTCTGTGAATGCCTCAGTAATAGCGTTATTCCATTGGTTCCATCAATGTCATCTTTAATTCAGGATGATTGCTTAAAGACTGTTGATATTTCTATTGATGATTGGATCTTTGCAATGCATAAAGCTGTAGAAAAAGTTTATGTTCATCAGATTGAAGATCCTTCTTCTGATGGTAAGAACTTAACATTGATGTTTATAATAAAAAGAAATTTTCCTTTTATTAACATTACAGTTACAACATTCCTCCAGACAGATTTGACTCCATATTGATTAAATTAAGAATAAAAAGATTTTTTATTTTTATTGATGTCAAAATTTATTACTGGATGTTTTTCAGAATGCTCTGTTCTGTCTTTTACATGCAATTACAAATGTTTTGAAATTAATAAAATTCAAAACGTTACATGCAATTACAAAACGTTTGAATTTAATAAACTTGCATTATGTCTACATTGATCTGATTGAAATATTTCATATTTTTATGTTTTTCTTGTTAATATACATATATATTTATTTAATTATTTTATACAAGTAAGTGATTATCAAATTATTTCTCAGTTAAAAGTTAAATTTTTTTAAAAAATTATCTGTTATCTGTGCTAACTCATAAGATATGTTTACAAACATAGTTTTCTAGTTTATCTTTATCATTTGTCAATTTGTAACCTAAATTTTATATCAATAAATTCATGAATATATTGTAGCAATTCTTCAGTTTGTTTTAATAATTATCATTTGTTTATTAATAAATTAAGACAAACATTTATTAAAAATATTAATGTACAAATTGTAATTTTTAAAATTTAACTAATGCTAAAGGAATTCTTTTAGCAAATCTACAAGTTTAGGCAGGAGAGAGCCTAAAAAGAGGAAAGTTAGCTTTATGATTTGTTCCTGTGGTGTTAAAAAGGACAAATTGTGGCATTATCATTTTTCTTTTAACTATATATTTTTAATGATTTATCATAACAAAATGAAAATTATGGTTAAAACTGTTTTAATTGTGCTGAAAGGATTCTTTTGTTAGTTTTTGGTTTTATTATTCTTAAAATAAGATTAATTAAAGATGCACTGTTGATAATAAGAATATTAAAACTATTACAGTGAAAAGTTTGTAAGCAGTTCTCCAAACTTTGCAAATCATATGAAATGAGTTAATTTTAATTTTTACGTCAAAATATAAATAAATAAAATATATTGATGCTACAAAATTGTCTTCATGTTCCGTCAATAAACACAAAGACAATTATGTGTTTAGATATATTTTATTTATATATATTTTGATGTAAATACCGTCAGTCAAAATTTAATTTTAATTTTTACATTTTTTTACAATTCTAGATTTAATAAGTAAGTCTTATTAAATCTAGACTTACACCCGCGTGGCAAGCGAGTTTGCTACAGAATCAGCCATTTCGCTGTGCTGTCATAATGTAAAATTGACCAGTACATAAGCTGCGCTTAAAACTTTAGAGCCCTTTTTGTCGGAATCTTCTGGCTAGTGTGCTTTACAATTTTTTTGGGTGGACAGCCTTGAGGTATACTACTAACCTGCGAAGTCTTATCCCGAACTGAATTTCCAAGACCCCTTGTCAGTTTGAAGGCAGAAGTTAATGAACTGATAAAAAAAAAATTGATAACAAAGTATAAAAAATGATAAATAATTTTAATTTAAATGATATTATTTATCATTTTTTATTTTAATAATTTTGATTGTGTAACAAAACAATTTCTGATTTCCCCCGTTTTTTAATATTTTATAAAGTCCAGGAAATTTATTAAGAAATAAATTTAATAAATGTATACTCTTGTATATATACAGAATTTGTTAATGAATAATAAATAATGGTTTTTTTTTTCTTCTTCAAAACCACATAATTTATGGTTATGGATTAATAACAGGATAAACTGTTTTAATTTAATAAAACATTTTACTTTTAATTTTAATTATTGAGCAAATATAAAAATTATGTAACTATTAATTCGAAAAAATAACTAATTAAAAAGTCAAAAAAGCAATAGCATGTTTGCATGGTAAGTAATAGGCTTTTTTATTTTGTCAATATGCTATACTGTAAGGGATGTGAGAGTAAGGGAATTTGTGCAAAGTCAGTCAGGGAAAGACAGAATTTAAAACAAAAATTTGAGTAGGAACCCTGTATTTACTTTTCTTGTTTGATGATGATGATTAATTATTACCATTAGTATAGGCAAGTCCCTAAATTATTAATTAATTAATAAGCAGATCCTACTGTAGTATTCTTTCATGTTAAAATCACTACAGTAGTTGAGCAGTGGACAAAAACTGTTCTAATGAAGATGAAAGTTAAGATTTATTATATGAAATATTTCTATGCAGTGATATTATTGAAGTATTCTCAATATATAATTGAATATGGTGGTCTTTATCTCAGCTAAAATAGAAACAATAGTATTATGTTGTTTTCACAAGTAAATCATTGAAGTGCTTTTGAATGTTTTAAATGAGTATGAGTTAACTAATTTAAATCTAGTTATTCATTTTACTCTCTTTGAATAAAAACTAAACTACTTGAATAATCATTTTTATGTATTGTATTGTTATATATTAGGTTATCTTAACTTAAACTACAATAATTAAATTCATTAATTTTATTCTTTAAATAAATTTTTCAATGAATGATATCTTTATACATTTTTGAGATAATATAATTGATTAATAATTTCAAGTATGAATTGTTCTTTATTTTTTTTTAAATTTTAGCTGACAGTGGAGAAAAATTTATTACTCATTACAAACCAGCTTCATTGGAAGAAATAGCTCCTAGTTTAAGTTCTGAAGTATATGAACAGTTGTGTACTTTATATGAATGCTATAATCAGTTTACGGAAAATAAGAATATTGTATTCTCAGAAAGCTTACTAGAAATGATGAAATTGTTTTCTCAAGCTACGTATATTGTAAGTATTTCTAATAATATACAGTGTGTACAGATTGATACTGATGCTTTTTAATTGCTACCAAAATTCAATGCCTAAAGATAAATGCTCTTCCTCATTGCATGAGTAAGAGCACCTGTGTAAGTTTCCATAGAATTAATTGAGGTATGCAGAATAGTTAGTAGTAGCACTCCATGGCTCCTGTGTTTCCCTAACATTACACCTCCAGACTTCTTCTTCTTCTGTGGATATTTGAAGTATAGGATTTATGCTGGCATCAGAATCAATGACATCAATGATCTTTGTGTGCATATACAAGCAAGGGACAAAAGTCCTACAACAAGCAATTTTTTTTGAACCACAGTAACTTTGTTGCCATATAAAAAAAAAGATTCTATAGATTCCTGCTTGTGCCTCTTTTTTTGTTTTTTCTTTGTCATTTCTAAGAAGTCTGTAAATGGTGGATGCTCTTTTGAATACCAGTTGCAATTTTTTTTTATGATCTGCAATCTCATTCATGATGTTATTTAAGTTTTTATTACATAGGAACTTAGAATATCCTATTGCTTCTTGTTTTCTTTCTTCTTTGACTTCCTTAACCAATTAAGGACTTAGGGGCTTACAAATTGTGAAACAAAACATTTACACTTTACATTAAAACAATGGATGAAAATCTTATACCAACAGCTAAATATTACTTTTTTGTCAGTGAATACATTTATCAACAGGGTGGTGTCTCTACCCATACAACAAAGAAAACAAAATCATATTTTGAAAATGTGGAAATAGATGTCATTAGATTGGCCTGGCAATTCACTAGATAGACAATTCTATGGGATAGACAACAATCCCATAGAAAAATTATGGGATAAACTGAAGATAAAACTGAAACAAAAATATATATTAAGTTTGAAAGATTTAGACAAAAACATACATCTAGTATGGAAAGAAATTACTGTTTAAGAATCTGAGAAGTTAATTTAGTTCATGCCACAAAGAATTAATGCAGTTTTAAAGGCCAAAGGTGGAGCCACACAATACTAAAATTAAAGTTGCAGGACTTTTGTCTGTTTCCCTGTGTTGCAGGATTTTTGTCTATGTTGTGTTCTTTACTTTGTATTGCACTGTGAAAATAAATAATCTCATAATAAAACGTGCAGTCTTTTAAAACAAAAAGAATGTCTCTTCCTATTTTATTAATAATTTGTAATAAAAATTTGATTAGATTTTTTTTCATATAGTAACAAAGTTACTGAGATACGAAAAACTTGCTTGCTGCAGGACTTTTGTCCCTTGGTTGTATAGGAGCTGTTGCTCTATTTGATCACAAATGCTGTCGAACACATGACAGGAAATTGAATATTATTTGGATACTCCATGCAATAGGAGAAGCACATATGGAGATTTTATAATTTTGTATAAAAAGTAGTAAAGATAGAATTTACTAACTTTTGCAAAACTTTAGTATTTGTTTACAAGTCTCATATATCATATTTTTATTGTAGTTCTTATCTAATTTTACTTATAGTTTTTCAAAATGTCAGTTTCAGTCCAGACACACTGTATTAAATCTTTGGATTATTTATCATTGTTAATTTCAAAATTTAATTATAGTAACTACTATGAAACTAATCTTATCTAATACAAAATATATTTCAAAAATTTAATATTCTCTATTACTTTTATAGATTGGTTTAAATCTCCATCCTTATCCAGATGATGATCGTGTACCATTGACTGCTTGGTGGTCCTGTTCCTATACAATTCATGCTATAGAATGGCTCCTTCGAGATCAGGGAAAACCATTATTTGGTGAACTGTCGTCCCGCAATTCAAACTGTCTGCAAGCGATAATACGTTTTGTTAGCTCAAGTTTGCAAGTATTCGATGCTCAAACAATTCGAAGCCATGGTGTGAGACTGTTGCGTTTTTTACTTCTTAGTGAAAATCATTTGTACAGTCCACAATGCTGTATAGAAGTTGATGCTTTCTCTTTGTTAATATCCCTTGCTTTGACTATGCCAAATTTATTTGGTAATGAAGAAGCCAAATCTACATCTAAACCAGTGCCTTTTCCTATGGGCAATATTTTAGATCAGCATATTTTACAACTAGTTTTTGTCTTTCATCTTGTTCAATTACTTCTCACATACCAGTTTCCTGATGAAGAACTAATGGAAACAGATTCATGTGATGAAAGTAATCAAGATATTGAAGAGAAAGTAACATCTCACTTCTATAAGGAACTTGTATTTGCAGCAGGAATGACACAAGAGAAACCTATGCCATCTGATATACAAATTGTACAATGCATACAAGAAGGAATGCTACCATTTCTAAGATGTAGTGCACTTTTCTATCATTTTATTACTGATATTCCTCCTCCACAGCAATTACAGCAGTTAGATAGTAATGAATATCAGCATTTATGCCACTATCTAGGCCTCCCTATCTACATCAGTGAAATATTAAAGTCATCTTCTTTGAAACAGCTAGCTCTCAAGTAAGATTCTTTATCAATTTTATTTAAAATAAGTATTATATAATTAAATTTGTTACATATATTTTCAGTGATAAATTAATTATGTATAGGGTTATCATCAATAATAGCAAGTCTAAAAAAATTTTTCTACTGAACATTCATATTTGTATGCTTTCTAATGTGTATGTATCAATACAATATAAATAGTTCAGATGTAGATACAGTAGACCCCCTATAACACTGTTGATAATTTCATATTATATGAATTCCATGTTGTACAAGTCCTAAGTGACTTGTACAACATGGAATTCATATAATATGGAATTATCAACAGTGTTATAGGGGGGTCTACTGTATTGAATTAACATTCAGATATATTTTTAATAACGCAATACAGTCGACCCCCCTATAACACTGTTGATTATTTCGTTTTATATGAATTCCATGTCGTACGAGTCACGTAGATTTTACAAATAAGTGTGCCGGGCTGTGAACGGCTCAGGTATTTGTAAAATCTAAGTGACTCGTATAACATGGAATTCATATAAAACGAAATAATCAACAGTATTATAGGGCGGGGGTCGACTGTATTTAAATTATAAACTTTAATTTACGCATGAAACAGTTTTTAAATATATTATTTTCTTGTGATATTTTTGTGTGATTTTTTTTAATATATATTTTATAGATTAATTTATTATAAAATAAACTATAAATCTTAAAAAATCGAGCCTTAAAATAAAAAGAATTCATTTAATTTTCATCGAATATTCAATTAATTTTAATTAAATAAAGTTCAAAGAAACAAGTTTTCGAACAAAGAAAAGACTTATATTTGTAACCTCCAACTTAAAAAAAAAATCAAACAAACGAAATTTATATTTAGTCTTACAGCCATAAAATTCAAAAGGCATGAAAGAATTTAAATTGATATTTTGCAAGAGCGTTGAAAAGTTTGAATTCCAAATACGTTTTTTAAAGAAAAAATAATAAAAATTAAATTAAAAAAAAAATATATATATACATATATTGCTTCATTTATTGTTCTTGGAACTAAAATCAAACTAACTCTATACCATTCATTACTTTGTTTAGTTTCTTTTTTTATCTANCGCTAGACGGCGGAAATTATATATTTAATTATAACAAAGTTACAATAAGTTAATATATAATTATATATACAGTACCTAATTTATATATAATTAATATATAATTATATGTACAGTACCTAATTTATATATAATTTATATAATACTGTCCAGACAATAGAAATCTCTCTGTAGCGTGGCGCTACGGACGGCGGGAAAGTAGTTCGGCTGCCCGATGACGTTTAATGTAACTATAGGGGGGGTTTTTACTGTTTTTTACGGATACCGTCACAATTTTTTGCAGTTTTATAGGAATCGTAATTATTGGGACCGTAATTATAGGGGGGTCGACTGTATAGATATTTTTCAAAATTTTTTGTTAAAAAATGAGAAGCATAAATGTCCATAACTATAAGTGGATTATGAACTATAATTTGGCAAACAAAAAAAAATTACATATACATGTAAGTATTTATTTCATGATATATTAGGTGATCTAATAGCCATAATATTTTCAAAATACATTTTAGAATATATGTTTACTAAAACATGAAAGGGAATATCTGATAATGCTGTCTTATTGCTTTTTATGATATATAATAAGGTAAGTCTAATGCAGTTGTTATATGCTGTCCAATTTATAAAAGATAAATAAAAGTAAGGAAATTGGAATTTAATTTTGAAATAAAAATGAAATATTATCAGCTATTGTTGATATCAGATATGAATTTATGTTAATTATATTTGATTTAAATTTAAAATTATCATAAAAATTGATAAGTTGTAACAAAAGTTTATGCTATCCCCTTACATTAAAGAAATAATGGCCTAAATATTTGTTATATAATCACGCTAATTCTAGCTTAGAATATGTTGTTTCCATTTATTTCCTTATAGCAAAAAATCCACCATCAAGTCTGAATATGATGATAATTTAGAATTTTCAGTTTAATTGGGAATAAGTTAAATGTGGCTAAAATTTCTAATTTTTTTTATTCATGAAACTGTGGGAACTAATTCTCTAAATAATATATTTTCTAATGCAAAATTATTAAATTTTTACTTCTTTTGCTTACAGAAAATGAACCTGAAATAACAATTGAATAAAATTCAATTCAATTTCTTATTAAACAAACTAAACTTTTGTTTTTCTTATAAAATTAATAATTGGTTTATAGTTGAATATTTATGTATCTAGTACATGAACCAAAATGTTTCCAGTACTTAAAATAATTACATATATATTTAAGCTTTTATCCTTTTTTTTCAGTTGGGCTAGACATCCAAGAATACTACATCTTTTAAATATGAAAAGAAATAGGAGTGAGAATACAGAGGTTTCAACAAGTGAATCTGTCACCAACAGTTTAGTAATCCATCCACTAACTGTTAACCAATTAGTTGATTTACCTGCAGATTATAGTGAACTTATAAATGGTGTTTCGCTATTTACCTGTCCAAATTCTGATGGTGATGACAGCAGATCTCCAACCATGTGCCTTGTATGTGGGGAGATTTTGTGCTCACAAAGTTACTGTTGTCAAACAGAACTAGAAAATGACAGGCTCGGTGCCTGCACTTATCATGCTCATTTTTGTGGTGCTGAAGTGGGTATTTTTCTTCGTATACGAGATTGCAAAATATTACTTTTGGCACGCAAAACTAAAGGTAAGTGATAAAAGCTGTTTAATATTGATTATTTATTTATTAAGTAAATATAAAAGAGTGAATACAAAACTTGAACACTATTCAGAAACAACAAATAGCTTATATTTTTCTTCAACATACATGTCAACTTTATATAAATTAGTTACTAATAGTTCTGAGATGATTATTTTCAAGCCAGCAGATGTATAGTATAATCCAGAAAAGCTGAAAGCTTGAAAATAAGATTAATATTAGAAATATTCTGTACTGGAAAGATAATTCAGTAATGACAAAATTTGTTTCATTTTTATAATATTTGAATATCAGCATTTATGCCACTATCTAGGCCTCCCTATCTACATCAGTGAAATATTAAAGTCATCTTCTTTGAAACAGCTAGCTCTCAAGTAAGATTCTTTATCAATTTTATTTAAAATAAGTATTATATAATTAAATTTGTTACATATATTTTCAGTGATAAATTAATTATGTATAGGGTTATCATCAATAATAGCAAGTCTAAAAAAATTTTTCTACTGAACATTCATATTTGTATGCTTTCTAATGTGTATGTATCAATACAATATAAATAGTTCAGATGTAGATACAGTAGACCCCCTATAACACTGTTGATAATTTCATATTATATGAATTCCATGTTGTACAAGTCCTAAGTGACTTGTACAACATGGAATTCATATAATATGGAATTATCAACAGTGTTATAGGGGGGTCTACTGTATTGAATTAACATTCAGATATATATTTTCACTATTATATATTACATATTTAGATATTTAATTCAGATAGTTATATTTATTCAGCTTAATTTCATACACTGTTGCTTGAATCAATCAAATTATTATTTATTATATACTTGTGTGAATACAGTCGACCCCCCCTATAAGATCATAGATACGTTCCATTTTTTAGGAATCCGATTTCTTACGAGTCGTTCCAATCACAGCCCGACACGTGTAAAGTTTACGGACTACGGCTGATTGAAAGGTTTTCTTCCATAAAATTAATCGATTCTAGACTAATCCGACTCAACATTTCCAAAATACGTATATATTTTTTGAGAANTGTCACACAAATTTTTTCTCGCTTGAACAGCATTCTTACCTTTTTGGTAATAAAAGAGCAAAATATGCTGAAAATACTGCTTTTGATCTTCCATATTTGATGGGACACAAAAAATAAACAATTGCACAAAATCAAACAAAATTTTTTACAAATAAGCCTTAAAATGCTAGCTGTCAAAATATATAATGATAATATGGTTTAGAATGAAAATGGCAGGAAAAATACGACTAATCCATCTAGTGGTAAAAAACAATGAAATTACTTTCCGAACAACCCAATAGTAATAAAAAATGCACTGACATTAATGATATTAAATGTCATCAAAATTTGTAAAAGCTGCACAGGATGCATATGATTATTAATTGAGCCATTGAAAATGAAAATGATGTCAGTTTTTGAAAAGCTGCTGAGTTTCAATTCTTGGCAGCATTATTTACATACTTTAGAAATAGGAATATTTACATTACTTACCCACTGGTAACAATAAATCCACAATCATTTTTAAATTGGTATTTAACTTTAGGTCTAAATTTCTCAATACAGATGAAAAATGAGTTTCACCACTTTCACTTTCAATGGCTCAGTTATAGAAATACATTTTAATTTACGTATAATTGATAAAATAAAGAAATATATCCTTTTAGCAGTAATGGAAAAAGTTCATATTTTTATAAATTAATTTATGAATTAAATCATGTATTAGTGAAACTTTTAGATATGCATATATATTAAAACAAAAGAAAATCCCAATGAAATTATAAGTTTCCTGTATTTAGTTATGTAGAACTTTCTAAATTTCTAAAGGTAATATTAAAATGATTTAAATGTGATATGGTTTTCCAGAAACAATTTAATATGTACACATGCAGAAATTGATCTGAAATAAATTATGCTCTTGTTAACTACTACAGAAATAAAACAAACAAAATTTTAAAATAATAGTAAAAAATGTTTTAAATTGTAACATTTATTTTAGCTCATCACAAAAATTTTTCAGATAAATTATTCTATACAAATGGCTTCCATATGACAGAATTTTGTATTTAAGAAGAGATTTTTATCTACTCTTATCTGAATGCAGGACATGTGTGAAAAATTTATTCTTACATCAGAATTTTATCCTGCAGAATTTTCATATGAAATAATTTGTGAAGAATTTTATAATAAAATTAGAAAATTTTCAAAAATTGTATAGAATTTTGGAGTTACATTGTAACAATTTGTGATATGCATAATTTTTAGTTGTTTACATAAGAGAGAATATTTTCTAGTTAGAATGCATTCGTTCTAATTTCACAGTAGGAATAGCTCTACAAATAAATTGTCAAATGTTTTTCAAATAATGATCATCTTAATAGAATAATTGATACAAATAATCATACGCCTCTATTTAATTAATTAATAATGTATAAATTAGAAACTTTAATTATATCATCACTATATTTTTTATCTAAAACTTTTATTTATAATTATTTTAGGTTGTTTTATGCCACCACCATATGTTGACGATTATGGTGAAACAGATCAGGGATTAATAAGAGGAAATCCACTTCATTTGTGTCACGAACGTTATAAGGAACTTCATCGACTCTGGTTAAATCACGGTATTCCTGAACAGATTGCTCATGTGTTAGAGCAGTCAACAAGTTTATCTGTAACTAACTGGCAACTATTATAAATGAATAGGAATAACACGGTACAAGTTTTTTAATCAGTATATGTTATACATATTAATGTGTAATTTTAAAATATAGTTTATACAGCAAAAAAGGCTTGTTTAAATTATTATTATTATATTATTTTGTTCATATTTTTATCTTGAAGTATAATGTGATAAAAGAATAAATTAATTATAGGTCAATTTCTGTTACATATCATTAAATATTTCAGTTGAAAAAAATCTTAATGATTATATTATTAGTTTGCAATTCATTCCTGATGTCATTATTTATATCTTAGAAAAAAAAAATTAAAAATTATCTTTATAGAGGAGCATCCCTGCATTTCTGTTGTTTAATATTTTAAATGTTACAGATTAGAATCTCGGGATGCAGATTCATGAAGTGTGTATCAAACAGAATATTTAATGATAAATTTTATTATATTCTGTGAATGTAGTATTTCATAATTTGTTGATATAATTCATTAATATCAAAACTATTTTGAAATCTTGGCTTCTCAGCATCAATAGATTCTAGGAAATAGGAATTTTTTAAGTATTTATCATTCTTCTTTGTATTGCAAATCATGCTGTATGAAAGAATTCCAAGAATTCTTCCTTATAGCAATGCAGAAAGCTTGCTGGCATAATTTATTTTAGCACATGAATCTAGCAATATATACCAGACTGAACTCTATACCATGACATTGCCATCATATTTGATCATCAAAATTGTATTATTATTGTTTATATCAATAGGAAACTTCATCAAAACTATTTAATCTAAAATCTTTGCTTCTTAGAACTTTAATAAACTAGTATAAGAGAGGAAAAAAAGAAAAATTTAAACTTTTTACTGGAAAAAATGATATGTAAATAATATATATGGATAATTTTGTCAAATGTCGATCTTCCACACATTTGTAGCAAAAATGTTTATTCAATGGATTGTTGTTACAAATTTATTTCATAATGTTAAACATAGAAGAAAAAGGAAGAATATCAAATAGTTTGTGTGATTGCGAAGAACATATTTGAGAATATACAAGGTTTTCTTTTGGCAATTACATTTATATGTTGTTTGTGTAGTTGTAAATTATTAAGTTCTGCTTAATAGGGAAATTGTATGACCTAAAATCATACCAAAAAAGTTATTGAGAGAGATAGTTTTCGACATTCAAGTGTCATCATTTGAAATTTTAATTCATTGGAAATAAAATACTGTTGTAATTTGATATTTAAGCTTTGATTTATTTTATTAAATACAACATCAGTTTTAATTTATATTTCTTAATAATAAATAAAACAAAGAACATTAAGATTTGACTAAACTTAGAAGTGTATGGATTTTATACTGTAAGAATATAAATCATGTATTGCAGGCTAGACTGCAATAGAGTTTGCCATCTTAATACAAATTGATGATAAAAAATCTATTGATTATAGTAATGCTCAAAGAAAAATACATGACTTTCAACTACAGTGTAAGTCCTCACTTAATGTCTTGTTCAATGTAATGAAAGTATATTTGTAATCATTTGCAACTATTATTATTGAAGTTTCTTTATAAACAGAAAAATTGATTCTATGAAATGGGAATTAAATGCTAACATGATATATTAAGAAAAATAGCTGAATTCTTTTCTTGAAATCTGATTAATCTAATTTTCACTTGAATGTTAATCTGCATTAATAACACACAAGACCTCATTTAATGTCAATGTAAATTGTAAACAATTTTTGTTTGCATTCGCCATTTTAAATTTATACTATCTCTTGCATAATTTATTGGAATTGCCAAATGTTTGTTTTTGAATTGTATGGTGGTAGGAGATATCCCTTGTAACTTTTTCTTTGGAAACACGTATTCTTTATTACTCATCTTTACTTATCACCAGTGATGATGTTTCCTGTACAACCTTCATCATTACGACAATTGCTCACACATACTGATTCACCAAAAACTGGGTGAATAACTCTTCTCACTTCCTGGCAGTTATGTATACAAAATGTGAGAACGGAGTTGACTCCAGTATACCTCCCGTCTCACTGAGGATGATCGTTAAATATCGTTGAAAGTTGATTAGTACGCAAATACTCAACTCTCTCCGATTGTCGACAAGATTTCTGACACCATTTAGTCTGGTTCGCGGACTAAAAGGCAAAGTAAACTTGGGTTACCAGGATTTAAGGAAGGTTGAATTAATACGTGATTTAAGTGAGTACGGGAAATTCGTGAATTATGTGATAACGTGGGTCGACGATGAAGTTAAGCGTTAAATCAACTGAACAACGAATGAGCATATAACTATATTTTTATTCTGTGAGATTATAACTATTTTATATACAAATAAATGGAGAAAACAATGGTTAAGTTCAACAATCAAATATGCGAGGATATTTAGTTCTAATTCACTAAGGTCTATCCTGAAGAGAGAGTTTACATAAAACGATCGTATTACCTAATGTTTCTCATTTCCCGGGATTTTGGGAAAGAACCGTTTTCCGGGATCCCCGGGATAGAATTAATTGTTTTAAGATATACAAAATAACTTGAAGAATAATTATATCATTTGATTTCATTTTTTAAAGTAATTTAATACGTTCTGCAACCTCCAAAATCATATTAATAATACTTTGTAAGATATAGGCCTATATTAAAAATTACCTTTTAATTACGTAGAAATTTTCACAAATAGAAAAAAATTTATTAAAGTTTGCTGGAAACTGCATACAACAACAACAAAAAAATGCTTTGAATTGAGTTGAAAATTTAAAAAGAAATGAACTTAGAGCAAACTTCTAACTTAAAAGATAATTTTCGTTTTTCAAATAAAACATTATAAAAATTTACAATATTTTGTATTAAGATTTTAAAAAGCAAAGGTGGTCAATACTCCAATCACTCAATCTGATTCTTATTTTAGTAATGAAAAGTCCCGCTACCGAGAATGCCCTTTCCGATTCAATTGATGTGAGTGGAATCGTGTTTAATTAATTAATGCATTTAAGAGAAGACAGATTTATCTGTTTTTTTCACCTGTAGCCTGGAAATTTCTAGTTCGTTTTCGAGATTGTAGTACTTCTTTTGCTCTCTAGTATTCTTGATTTGTCTACTCGCTTTAATAGAAACATCAAGCTTATAGCCCAATAATTCGGCAGTTCGTTTGTCTTTAATAATCAGATTTATGAAGAAAAACTTCATACTTACAGACTTCGTACTCGTTTGTATCCTTGCCTAATTTGCCGAAGCTACTGGGCATGGTTAAAAATTAAGACAGCTTAAGCACAGTTATTCCAGATATTACAGGTTCTGACAAATAAAGAATTTTCAGTCTCCTGCCACAAATAAGCTACGTATTTATTATTGACCATTTGTGACATGCCGTAACGAACAAAAATGTAAAAAACTAATAAGTAGGTTTAAAATTAAAAATACAAATGTATTCTGGTAGTTTGAGTTAATTATACTTTCTATTTGCAAAATTTCCTCAGCCTTAACACAAAATAAGAAAAAAGTGAACTTTTAATAAATTTGCGGGATTTCCCAGTTAGAAAAAAAAAGCCGGAATCCCGTTTCAAAAACCCTAGTATTACCTATAGTGGAGAGTCCTTGCGAACAACTGGAAGTTGAGAACTGGAGGAATGGCTAAAGTCTCGGGCACTCGGCAAGGATGCCAAAACTGGAGCATTGGCTAAATATTTGACGTCCAGAGAAACGTCAGACGAGAGCAGTGGCTAAAGTCTTGATCACTGCATAGGAGTATCAAAACGAAAGTAAGTTGGAAGGCGACCTTTCAACTTTTATACTAACCTTCAATAACATCATTGGAATATCACGCCACACTTTGACATGAGGAAGCGGGCGGTCTTGTCGATAGTTGAGTGAGATACTGCACTCGAACTATCACTTCAGGAGGAACTAAATCGTTATTCTCCATAAATCAGGAAGGGCATCCTTTTACAAAGATAGATAAATTTTTTTTATCGAATTTAATTTGAAATAATTTTAAAAAATATCTGCCTTAACTCCAGATTCTTACACATAACAAGGAAAGTATTGAAATCGTATCAAATTTAACCCTTAGTTCTTTGCAAATCTCCACGTTTATAGACATTCTGAACCCAAAAAAGTCAAAAAAACAAATTTCGTGTTTATTTTGGTGTTTATTTCGTTTAATATTTCAGGATGGGGTAAAGTTTAAGAAATGAAATTTGGGACAGTAGCTGTATATAAGAGGCATTGATGCTATTAAATTTTGGTTGGGAGAAGTTGAGGTAAGAGGGTGATCTCTTGTCATATCTTGCGTGGGGTTGGACTTAATGCTAACAAGTAAAATTTCCATTAAAGTATTTACAGTTTTTCAAAAAACTCATTTCTACCCTCGAAAGAAGTATTTTACTGTTTTATAATATAGTAGAGCGTCGATTATCCGAATCGATTGGGACGGGTGTTCGGAAGATCGATGTTTCGGATAACCGATTACGCGCGGAAAAAATATTAATTTATCCCATCTTGACATTTTTCTCCGTTGCGTGTCGCTTCGCGTTGAATTTTAGTCGATGTTAAGCCTAACGAAGACGCACGAACAAAATAAATATATTGAAAAATATAAAAACAATAAAAAATTATACTTCAGAAGTTAATTTAGTATCAAAAAACGTAAAATATTTGAGTAGCCCAAGACATAGCCAAAGATTGCAGCGCCACAGCACTGGCGAAAATTTAAATTTGCCGACTGGAATTCTTTCGGATGATTGACTTTCGGATAATCGACGCTCTACTTTAATTATAAAAATTTTATATTTTTAACAAAATCTGACAACAGATGGCGCCATATCCAATTTATTTATTTTGATTAATTATATCTCATAAACGCCGGGAAAGTTACTCAAATCATTGCTAGATTTTTTTTTATTGATTGTTCTTAAATGTATTTATGACTCACATTTATTTCGCTGTTTAATATTAGATTCGGGTTTTTATTTGGAAGTTTGGCTACTTTTTGTAATCAGAAACATGTAGGAACTTAATTAGAAACTTGCGTTTATATCAATTGCTAATTGATATAAACGCAAGTTTCTAATGTATGCGTATGGTAAAATTGCAACTTTAAGCAAAGCGACATAAAACCAGTTTGCAAGGGCTTATCAATGATATTAGGAGAGGACACTCTGCACTTTCAATCCACTTGGTAAGATTTTAAACTGTAACAAAACGATATCCACAAACAAATGTTTTGAAAAGACCATTTATCTCATTACTTAGTGTTTTATATCCCAAACGTATCTGATAATATAAATCGTAAATAGTACAAATCTCTGTCGGATATGTCAAAAAAATATGATGTCACTTTGAAACAAAACTAGTGAATGATAGGAATCTCATCTCAATATAGGGTAACACGCATCCACATTCTCTTATCCTTATTGTCAAAACTCTCCATTAACTATAGTTGGAGGTCCAAAGCATTCTCTACTCCAGCCCAGATGTTTTTGTTTGACATTTACATATTTACTTTTCCAAACGGTATTTAGAGTAGATGCTAGTGAATTATTATACTTTTCGGGTGATAGTTTGAGACAGATGTAGTCGCAAACGTTTTCTGATACCTAGAAGATATTGAAATAATTTTATTACATTGAATTCAAAATGACAATAAGATATTGATTTGTGTTTATTTCGCAATTTGTTTAATATTTACCAAAAACTTATTATATAAATAAGCAAGAACAATCAATCAATGTTAGAATCACTGTGTTTTGCATTTGCATGTGAGAAAACTATTCTGATGTATTTATATATGTAATATCAGACTTAACAATTTCTTTACATTAATAAGAGCCAAATGATGTACAAGAGTGCCTGATACGGAATTTTACTAGTACAAGCAGGAGTGTTATGGGTTTCGTTCATTTTTATTTATATACAAAATTCTCTACACTTGTATCAAACAAAATTCGAACATATTTAAGAAAATTAGTTCTTTCTTACATGCTGAAAAGCATGCAGAAATTAGACAAGAAATTATAGATAATAGAAAAATTTTAAATTCTTGTCAAAAATAAATTAATGCACTACGGTTAGAAGTTTGACTGAAACAAAACTTTTGACAATGAAAAATACTAGAAGTAATATTTTTATTCGGAATAACTCCAGATAACCTAAACAAAATTTCTTACAGGCGTTTTATAGGAAGCACAACAAACATCACTGAACATAACGAAGACTTGAAATTTAACACTAACAGATTTTAATTATTCAACAGTGTTGTATATATAAATATTAACCTTTATTATTTAAATTAATCTCGTGTGCGTGTTGTTAACATTGATAAATCTTGGATCCTAAATTAAAGTATGTCTTTACTACAGATAATTTCTTTTAGCTATTTTGTAAATTTTAGCATTAAATTAGTTAAATTAAAAAAAAAAAAAAAGACCGATCTGGGTTACTCGAATACACAATGTAAGGTATATAAATTGTCACTAGAGATTGTGTTTACATTTGAACTCCATATCATTTTACTGTTATTGGGAAAACTCGTATGTATTGATTGACACCTGATCGAAGAATTTCACCTTGATCATCCTGAAACTCGATCAATCAGAAAACAATACAAGGAATAACTTGAAACTTGTAATTACCTCATTATAGCGAATACTCGAATTTTTGTTCTTAAAGTTTAAGATCAAAAATACTGATTTACTCAAGCCCTTTTTTTAACATACAAATCGAAAGCCACCAGTTGAAAATAAAACCTCGTTGCTCGCGTTTGCTTCTAACAATAGATCGCGACCTACCGGTTGATTAATAGTGCATGAACACCGGAATAAGCAATTTTTAGGTGTTAGCGTTTATAAAAGCTTATTATCACAAATACTTAATAGTGCGACGAGCGCAATTTTAATTGCGTAATGCTTAAATTACGGCCAAAAATGCCAAAATTTAATGAACGAAAAAGAAAATGGCGAGGCAAATAACCTCATAAAACTATTAGCAAATTTGGCAAATTGACACGATGCAACAACAGCAATTCCAAAGCCATAAAGTGTGACAAACGAGTAAAAAGAGGCACGTTCCCGTTAAGCAGGATGTTAAATTTACTGGAAACAATACAAAATTTAAAAGATTTCCTTTTATTTACAAAAGATTCTGTACAATAGAAGACTAGATACAATATAGAAAAATCTATACAACTAAAACGAGAATATATACACAGCAGTGAAGATGTACATAAGACAAAGGATAGTGTCACAAATGTCTTTGTTGAAGCTCGAAAGGCACACAGGCTTTCGTCCATTTTTATACCAAGACAAACAGAACTAAAGGACGCTTCTGGCAGTCTTTCAACAAAAAGAATAAAGTTCGTCCGTCTGTCTGGCACCCGTTTTCTTCCTCACAAAGAAAACGACGTTCTCCTTTTTCTAGTCGTAGTTTTGGCATTGTTCTTGCCGAACACAGCACCGAACACCTTAGAAACCGTGATGATACTCAGTTTTCTGTGACGTGGCAAAGTTCGCTGCAATTGTAGTGTCCGAGCTTCTCGTATCAGCGAGTGGATCGCTAAATTAACACCCACATAGCTCTCCGCCGCGGACACTTCGTAAAATTGGCATCCTAACTGCAAACTGAGCTCGTGCCCTTCGTCGACGCTCACTTCCCTGCCGTGTTCCAAGTCTCTTTTGTTACCTAGCAACACTATTGGAATGTAACTTGGTGCTTTCACTTTGTGTACGGCTTCTAAGCATTGTAAAGCATAATTGAAACTGTATCGTTCGCAGATACTGTACACCACCACTACGGCATCGGCCCATCGTATCTGTTCCACTGGAAAGTATTCTTCCTCCTGTGTAAATTGCAAAAACATCCTGTGTTTAACTCTCTTAACACGTGAAAGCCTTATTTGGCTTCAACAAGCGCACATCCAATGCTCTAAATTATGATTAATTACACTTAATTCGCGTATTGTGCTAGTTTAAAGTCGGATTAAAGCATTGAATAGTGCGTTTTTTGATTTCAAAAACACAAAGAGTGCTACTTACCGACCATCTAGAAAGATCGAATATTTCTACATTTGTAGCGGTATCGTCACACGTTATGGCTTGTTTGTACATCCAATCTAAAAAATACACACACATTTAATGCCTATTTTATTAAAAAAACACGTTTCGTAACTAATTTTTAAAAAATTTAAAAAATAAACACACATTTATCGCGTAAAGAAATAAAATGCTAATGTACTCAAAGCAGTTTTTGTTTTGCTTTTGTTACACAAACAAACTGACGTATTATTTCAAAAACGAGGGATTAAATGCTATTTTAGCAGCTAAAAAAAATATTTTTTTTTGAAGTTTTGCATGTATTTTGCTAACGATAACGTTACGCTTCGTGCAGCAACACGTGTAACAACAAAAAGCTTTTATGCAAAAAAATCGAAAATTCATTCTTAAAATAACAACAGAATTAAGCGCCATTTTATCAGCTAAAAAGGAATGGAAAACGTCATGCAAAAAAAAAAAAAATGGAATAATGATAGGAAATAAATGTTTAACATAGGGAGGATAATTAATGACGTGAAAGGCTATTGTCGAGCGAATTTTTTACATCAGCTTCATCTAAGCCATTGTGTTCACAGCAGCGTAACAAAAGGGATTAACAAATGCTCCAAAAGATAATCAAATCGAATGAGCTAAACAGGTGAATGCCCAACACTACGTGTAAAATTACCCCCTAATCATTAATTCGGTTCGAGCGAAAAACTTAAGAGGGGTTAAATTTTTTTTGATTATTTATTATGTTATATTTACGTTTACTATTCGAAAAAAATATCACCCTACTTTAGTTACGTGTTTTTAGATAATTAATAATGCACAACCCCATTCTTCTTACCTGAATTCGATCTGTATTCTCCTATGTAGCGCTTGGTGAGATATCTTACTATCACAGCTGCGAAATAAACAAAAAAAAAAGGCACCATGAGTGTGCGTGTTTTTTGGATAATATCAATCTGGAATTTTTTAGAAAATAAACAAATTAGTTAAAAAGGAAATGCCATAATTCTTTCTCAATGGAGAGAGGGAGTGAAAGTACTGTACATATAAGGTATAAGATCTGTCCAATTGCTTTCGTCACACTTAACGTGCCAAGTGTCGAGATTCGGAGAAAGCTGTGTTTAAGAATGGCGGGGGGAGTGATTATAAGTAGTGTTTCGAGTTCCGCGATTCGTGTAATACAGGAACTGGCACTCGATTATCCGAAAGTGAAGTCGCATTCGATCTACCGGATGTAGTGAAGACCTCCTTCAACTACACCAAAGAAAAGCGGGCTTTATCGATTATCTGGCACTTAGAAAACGCTAAATTATTCGCTTAACGGTTATTTAAATACTAATCTTTTCGCTTAACTCGTGGTTATGAGTCCTATCGACAGGAATGAGCTATTGGCCGATTAATCGAAACTCGATTATCCAGCAGCGTAACTTTCGTGATCGGACCGAAAGAAACCACAGCCTTAATTAACTGTCCAGTACAGTATATGAAACAAGTTATAGGAGAGTGCAGCTGTCTTCTCGATTATTCGGAAACAGACTTTGCTTAATTGAACTAAACCATATTCGCTCCTTTAAATAATATAACAGATTACAATAACTACCTAGCTGAAGAGCTAGCCTCTCCATTATCCGGAAACGCTCACTTCGTATTATCCGGTTATCCAAACTAGCGCCGATTAATCGGGAGCGCAACCGATACTTTCTCATATCCGGAAGCATAAGCTTATCTCTTCATTTAACCGGAAGTAAAACTGATACTTTCGATTAACCGGAAGCAAAGTTGGTCATTCCTCGACCGGATCGAGACACGAAAAAAACAGCGCGTAAAGTTCAACGAACTGCTAAATTGTTAACAAACGTTCCCTCATTATTTTCTTCAAGAATCGAATTTTCGAAACGTCTGAAGTCTAGTCGAGGGGTGGAAACAATGGAGTCCAAGGGGGAAAAAACACTCGAATAAATGCTCGAAAATTATTTATTACGCTTTTAAAAAGTTATTTTAACGTTTAAAATAGGGTTATATGTCAAGAGTAGGGTATTTATTTAACCTAAATTACCGTCGTTTTGTCTGCTGCAACACTTACAATTCGACTAAATAAAACATTCGTCCCCCTCAGTTTGGTCAACACGATCGCCTTAGCAACGGCACGGCTCCACTTTAACACGCGGGGGTGGTATCAGATTGTCAATGTAACTTTTAACAGGGGAAAGGGGAGGGTGAGTGGCAGACTTTGGTATCGATTTGTGTTACTTCGCCAGTATATTTTGCCATGTTCAATTCGTTTAAGGACGTTACTCTCTCTCAATCTGGTGTTGGAGGGGTTGAAGTTTTCGCAGTGTTAAATGCACCACCGATCCTTAAAACACGATCCTTAAACTTGCTATAAACACGTGGGCAAGTTGCCAAAATACTAGTGAAGTATGTGATATACAGTAGCGTATTCTAGGCAGGATGTGGTGATTTATGGTTCTTGGTAGTCAGTTATTAATGTTAGCGCGAGTATAACGTAAACTTAAACTTAAGAAGGGAGGAAATATTCTTGTCTAAATTTAGGGGAAAAAATTTCTAAAAAATACACTAGTTGCTATTTATTATACCCTTAATTTTTGCAAACTTGGCCCAAAACACTCGGTCTCCTGTTTAGCTTCCTCGTAGCACAATACTAGCCCTGACCCCATAAAACATCTTTTGTAGCTTTGGATCGCGTGTGACGCAAGTTGGACCCTCTCAATAACTATACTGACCCTAATAGAAGTCACGTGAATCGTTTCAATGGATAGTACTTCCACCCCTTTGACCTATATAGAAAGTCCCCCCTAGTAGGTTACTGTGGCATCGTTCTAAGACCTTCACACCTCGTTTGACCTTCGTTTCTAACCAAGCAAATTAGGTCCGAGCTATATACGTTTTTTAAAGTAAATACCCATAATTATGGCTCAATTTCTTAAGAGGAGGAGTTGCATTAAACAATGTAAACAAAAAACGAAAGTGTGGAAGAGAATGACAGCACACACACACACACACACACACACTCACCTGATTTTCCTACTTTTTTGCTACCAAGAACGAGGACCTTAACAGAAGTGAGGTGAGTCATGTTGCACTCACACAGCTCCCGATCATAACTGCTTCTAACAATCTCAACCCCTATGTTCTTGTACCGCCAAAGCGACCTCTATACTTTCAACCGCACCACGTGACTCGGCTCACCCTATCTGGAGCGTCACGTGGTCTCCGACAACACCACACTAAGCGCATTTTTAGTAAATTACACTTAAATGCGTGTCAATCCCATTTTCACGCATTAACCCGATTACTCTCATTCAAATTGTCATTTTTGTTCGTCCAAAAAAAATTCCTTTTAGTGGACCAAATTCAAAAAACTCACTTTTTTTATTTAATTAACTTGTATTAATGCACGTACGCATTGGTCTAAAAATCAAAAAGAATTCAAACCCAAGCATTTTTCGTGTTTTTGGCTTCACTCTCGACACGTTAATTAATTTTTTGAAGCAAATTCGGGAATGAGTTCATAAAGTTATAAATGCTCTATACTCTAATTGATGCTAATCTGCGCTTTAAATAGGTTACATAAGAGAAATCTGCTCAGTAAATTAATTAATTTTTTTAGATCCACGTGGCCTAAATATCACCCGACTTTTTACAATCAGCTGCTGCACTTAGCCTATTCCTTGATTTACGCTTCAAAGTATCCAAGATTCCTTCTAAAAAATCTCTACGGTATGCAAATTCCAGAAACAGGTAACTGCTACTGGTGTTACTGTCTATCAAATGTGTTCTTTTTGATGCACTTACGTCACTAAAAAGCAGTTTTAATGTCGCCCGAATGTAGCATAAAATAACCTGTACTGCGCTTTAGTTTATTCAACCGTACGTTCTGTTTGTTTATCGAAAAAATTACCCAAAAAACTCAATTACTTTCACAAGAATGAATGAATGTCTGACTCATCAAAATTCCAGTAATTTGGAAGATGTACGAAGATGAATTTTGGCAAGCTCACACTTAAAAAAAAATTTTTGAGAAATTTTATAGAATTTAAAAGCACACAAAACTCTTTAAATAATTAATGACAGAAAAATAGAAATTTCATTAAATATTATTAAAGTGAGACTACGTTTCCAAGAGAATAAGATGTTTTTTTGTTTTTAATTTTCAAATTTTTAAGTCTTTTCCTTCAGTTTTTCTCATGTGTTAATACTATATAAAGCATCTCACGAATTGTTTACGCGTTATCAAGGTAAAAGGTGTTTTTTTACGCGATGACATTTATGGTAAAGTGTAATAAATGGAAGGATTTTTACATGTTTATTTTTATAAAACAGCTAGCGATTGGTTAAAGAATCGTTACTCTGAGGACGTAACTTTAAGGAAATTAATTATAATACAATATAGAGTGATATACGATTGCTTTATTTATATTCTAAAAAATCCTACAGAGAAATTTAATTTAGTAGAAAGGCATTGAAAATTCGACAAAAATAGCTTTTTTTAGAACGTTAAATGACCCTCTAGAGTGGTGCTATGACTTATTAATATTCATCTTGGGAATTTCGTTTTATTTTCTTTCGATATAATAAATTTTTTAGAATTTTAGGCCACGTCTCTAACGTCTCTTTATATTCCTTTCCGATAATTCGACCTGATTTTTTAAATTAATAAACAAAGCTCATATTTTCTCTCCCTTGTTTTCATTTTATATTTTACATTTCAGGAAACGTAAATGCGAATTTTAAGAAGAAAAAATACTAATGAATTTTCTCTTTATATTTGTCTAAACATAATGGCTATTACTTCTTTCTAAAAATTACCTTAACCTTTGAAAATTGAGTTAATTGCTAACTAGATGTTTAGAAGTTTGCAAGTTAAAAATATATTTTTTTATCACGAATTTCTAACAAAATGGCAAGCAATAGTAATGTATAATAAGACATATATAATAGCGCTAGTATTTTTAGAAGTTTCAGTTGAAAATAGAGTAATTTTAATTCATAAAAACACAAACACCAATAGTCCGCGGCGGTGCTCGATTTGTTAGAATGACAGCGCTTTGATTTTAGATGTTTATCGACTAAAAATATATAAATTTCATTTATAAACTTCTAAAAATACAAATGTTACCGATCTTTAATACTCGATTTTTTAGAATGATAAGGCTTATATTTTTAGAAGTTTACGTGTTAAAAATACATATAATAATTCTTACAAACTTCTAAAAGTTCAAATAATATTAATGTACGACAGTATATATAATTTTAGTATGTCCATGCTTGTGTTTTTTTAGAAACACGAGTCAAAAATATAAAATTATATCAAATTTCTAAAAACACAAACAAAACGATAATTGTTTGTGTTTTAGAAAATGTATAATGATTTTCATTTATAAACTTTATAAGAGACTAGGATTTACTGAGTGGTACTTGTGTTTTTAGATGTTTATCAATTAAAAATATGCAAATAATTTCAATTCATAAATATCTAACGTAAGAAGGAATTTATTTAGGACGATGCATTTTTACTATTCGCTTTTAAAAGCATATAAATATTAATTCAAAAAAAAACGCAAAAACTAATAATTAACGAGCAATTATTTATTCTTATAGCATCAAAATGCCGGGCTGCAATTTTTAATCATATTTTTAATCTTTTTAATTTAAAATATATGCTCTCCACCTCAAATTAGTTGTGGCTTGCCCCTGTGCACCATACTTTTCCTTTAACAATAGAGTCGTGCCTGTCATCAATTAACTGCTTTAAGGGGAATATATTTGAATTGAAATAACGTGATTTCTGGTTTGCGTCGGAAGTTCATATATAGTTATTTGGGGCCTCCTTACTCTACTATTTCCATATCTAGTCTCGTCATTCATCTTTCTCATTCCGTTCTCAAGATTAAGGAAAGGCAGACAACCGGACGGACGACAGTGAGAATTTATGTCTACAATTTTTTCAAATTGCAGCCTAATGATTTGATTATGTTTTTAAAAGTTCACGAGTTAAAAATATATAAAAATTTTACTTCATAAACTTTTAAAAGAACACTAAAATAACAGTGTACGATAATGAATACAATTTTAATCTGACAGTATTTGTGTTTTTAGACATTTGAATCAAAAATAATTTTCATTCGAAAACTTTCAGCCTATAATAATGCGGATTTTTTTGAATAACAGGGCTTACGTTTTGCAAATTTACGAATTAAAAATATATAATTTTATCTCTTAAACTTCAAAAACACGCAAACAATAGTACCTTGTAGAGTAGTGGTTTTGTTTTTTAGAATTTTACTAGTATATATTTTAGGTCGTAAATTTCTAAACAAAACACATAAATAACTGTAGGGTATGATAATGCATGCACAACAGTTCTTGCATTTTTAGAAACTTCAGTTGAAAGTATGTAAACATTAATTAAAAAAAACATGCAATAACATTATAAGATGTTTTTGCGTTTTTAGAAATAATGAATTAAAGAACTTTTTAATTAACTGAACTTTTAGAAGAACAAACAATAGTAATGATATATGATAAGTATTTGTTAAGTAATGTTTGTATTATTAGATACGTGTGAATTAAATAAGAAAACAAAAATAGAAGTAATTTAAATTGATAAACATCTAAAAACGCAATCGATGATGATAATATTAATAATAATAATAATAATTGATGAGGGTGCTTACGTTTTTAGAAATTTACGACTATTTTTAACTCTCTCACTTGTAAAAACACAAGCAACAATTGTATTAGACAAAAGAAAACTGTGTTTAACACACGGGGTGTCGAACAATAATCTTTTTCTATCAATTGAAATCTAAATTTATCTTTTTACGAGTGACAAATTTGGGGTCAAAGTAGGGGTCAAAGGCAACGATTCATATAAAATAGGTCACACATAGTGTAACTGTTCTCAGGAGTTTACTGGCGCCCGTTCACTGTGTTCGAGTAGTAACTAATATAGACCTTGTTGTGTAGCGGATACAAGGTTAAACGATAACAAGGTACTTTGTCATAATCTAAAAAAACCGAGTCGCAATAAATAAAAAATAAAAAGAAAAAAGCCAAGTTAAGAGTCAGTCGTACTGACTACAACTCGATTAAAGTAAACAAATAAAGGGCTCCAAGATGAATTCTCAGACGAAGACTTCCGTCTGCAACGTGCCAAGTGTTGTTAGATGCATTTCCGAGAAGTCCACTTTGTAGTTGTTTTCTTTTTATTCATTGTTGTAACGTCTTGACAGATTTATTCGATTATACAAGATTTATGTACGATAATTTAACGTTTGCGCTTCAAAAAGTCAGAAAATTTGTCGATTTTTTAAAAATTTTAATACTATAATAGTAAGTAGAATTGTTAGAATAACGGGTGTCTTTTTGGCATCTCTTCTTCCTCCCCTCTCATCTCAACGATTCGGCTAATTGATAACAAGTTTGCATCTAAAAAATCTAATTTTTTTAATATTCTGTTACTGTAGTAGCCAGCGCGTGTAACTTGTATTTTTAGAATAATATTTATTAAGTGGATGCCTTCTTGGCGTCTCTTCTTCCTTCCTTTCCCACCCCCTAATGGTTCCTAATTGATAACTCTTTAAATCCCCCGGAATTTTTTTTTTCAGTATTTATTTAAACGCGTGTATTTTTAGATGTGTACAAAATAGAAAATTTAAATCTACGAATTTTTATGAAAATATTCTTATATAAATTTATTTTTGGGGGTGTGAAAAATGCGCGAGGATTTTACCCTTTTGATTAGACTTTTTAGTGTTTGCGAACAGACTAACAGACGTTTTCATTTGTTAATTTTGTTTGTTTGCTGTCTGCAGTTAAGTGAAAGTTACTTTATTCACTTGTGTAATTTTAAAATAGCTGACCTTGAGGTCAACGGTCATTAATTCTAATAAAATTGATTTTTTTTGTTTCTTTGTTTTATTTTCTTAAACTTAAATGTAGACTAAACACAATTATTAATTTTTCGCGTAATTAAGTGTGTATTAACATTTTTGGTATCATTTTTTAACATTTTTATAAATTTTAAAGTTTTCTCACGTTTTATAAAAAGTGACGTGTCTCTTGTCTTATTTAAATTTCAATTATGTTTAGTTAAATTTAATTTTTAAATTAAAAAGAAAAGTATGGTTTGTTTAAACTTATACTTAAAGTGTCGCCATCTGTTAGTGAACGTTTGAAACATATTTGAATTGGTTTAAATGATAATAAACAAAACTCAAAACCCAATACGGAAGGTGTTAAGTGGTTTGATTGATTGCTGTGTTTGTCAAGTTCGACCGGATGTTTCTTTCTCGTTTAAAAGAATGCAGGAAAGTTAAATTTATAAATGAAGCGTAAAGAAAATTCATAATTTAAAAAATAAATTCTAAAAGATTTAATTCCTTTTTTTAATTTAAATATTAAATTTGAATTAAACGGAAATTATTTTGTTACGTAATCAGACCGAGTACTGTATAATAATTTAATAATAATAAAAAATAGACTTTGTTCTCTCGTATATCAAAGCCGTGCATTCATTTATCAATTGTTACGTTTCTTCAATATATTTTTTTGTATTATTATTATTAATATATCAAACTTAATAAATTTTCTTATTTACTTAACGAGTTTCATAAAGATTTTTTTAAATGTTGTTGCATCTGTTTAGGTTACTTAAGGGCACAATACTCGAATTTCCAGGAAATATTCCGAAAACGTATTATAATTTTGCATTGTTCAACATCATTTATCATTTTATTAATGTTTTATTGAAATTTCTATACATTAAATTCGATTATAAATAAATACCGTAATTTTTCATCATTTTTCCTTTAAAATATTTAAAAGAATATTGAAAACGAAAATAATGTTATTTTATTTCCGATGTCTATGATTGAACGATGTCTATGATATATTTTTTTAACTGAATGGAATTTAATAAAATTTAAATTAACTTTAAGTTGTCTATGACTTATTTATTAATAACATTTATATAATTTGAAATAATAATAAATACGTTACTTAAAAAATGATAAAACAAAAAAAAAAATGTCTTGATGACGTTGGTCTAAATTTTTAAATCCAAAATAAACACATTTATCAGCTTTATAAAGTGTTTAAATATTTGAAAATGCTATTTAAATAAAAGTTTTGAGATGAATAATTAAGTTATTTATTTTTTAAATATCTATGTAATAAATGAATCATATCGTTTTGCTGCAGATTGTCGTTTTGATAAATTAATTATTTTTCATTGATATTAATATTACTTTTAAAATTAAATAAATTTTTATAACAGAATTTTAATTATTATATTTTAAATAATATTTTAATTTCATTTTAAAATAACATTTAAAAACAATTTAAATTTTCGTATTTCTGCCATCTAGTAGTCAACATTAGAATTTTGTAATATATTTATACACGCAATATTTAAATCCGAATTTTAATTTTAATTTCTAAAATTAAAATATATTAATATTGCAGTATAAAGTAATTATTTATTACTCATAAATTATAATCATAAACAAAAGTAATTAAAATTGAAATTAATGTTATTTTTATTAATTACGTCAAGCTTTTTGATTCATGACATCTTAACTTAATTAACTATGAAAATAATTCCTTTTTTAAAGCATAATTAAAGAAAATTTCGCTTAAAATATTGTTTATTTTTAGCAATTCTTCTTAGCGTATTTATTTTTAAATCTTATTCAACTTCTTGAAATTCTAAACATAACACAACACATTTACACATTTTCTCTACCGCTAGATGGAAGCACCACATTTTTTAAAAGAGAACAAAAAATAATAAACTTTTAAACGAAAAATGAAACGATTTTCAAAAAAGTTTTTTAAATAAATAATTTTAACATAATTATAAAAAATATTACAATATAATTTTATTAAATCTATATTGTATATGTTATATTTTATAATAAAAAATGTTACTACGCAATGAAATCATAAAGTTTACGTATAATATTTTTACATTTGTAATCATTACAAAGCGGAATTGAAACCAAAATTATTATTCCTTTAATAATAAAATATAATAATATAATATCAGTTGGAAAAGATAAGATAAAAAGATATTTGTCAATTATTTAACATTTCTAATATAATATTTGCGTATCGAAACGTTAAGTATCGCGCTTCACGTGACCGTGAGATCGAGAGAAGTCGAGAGTTCTTGTAATAGTTTAGTGTCTCCACCTGGCCCTACAAACAGGAAACACGTGCTTTTTTCGGAAAGCACGTCACTCCTACGGAAGTTGCCCAAAGTTCCGCTCTCCCAGAGAGTGAAAGAGAGTAAAGATAAATGTCGTCGTTTAGTTAAATAGAATATTCTCTCCCGTTTAATGTTTTGCTTTATTTTTGTTGTATAATGTGTCGCACGTACCACGTGACTATCTACACCCCCTTCTTGATTGTGTTGCTCTCTTCGTGCTACCAGGTAAGTTTAAATGAACTTTGATCTACAAAGGCAAAGGTTTTTAGAATGTGCTTGTTTAGGTAATAATATATATTGTTATATATAAAACTTATATTACTCATCGCTATTTTACTTTAATTATTTTAAGAATAGATCTATGTTAAGTTACTTCGTCCCAAATTTCTATTTATAAATCCTTTTTAAGTTCCGTTAACAAGATACTTGAATCCATTCTAAATACCAGAACCATCCTTAAACACTAGAATGTGTCTTAATGTACAGATCATGCGCTTTAATTACAATCGAAATTAATTAGAATTAACCTTAAAGTAATCCAAATTTATTGTCTGGCGTTGATAAGTGTCATATAACTGATAAAAGGTAAATAATCGAGTTATCTTTACGAGTTTATGAGCGGTAACGGTGATACTGATGAACCACAAAAACATCTCTATACAAAAATATAATTGTAAATATAGAAAGCCGCAAGTCGTGACAAGTAAAAGTATCGAGCATCTCTAACCTTGTTACAGTTATTTTTTGATTATTTGGTGTTTTTAGAAGATAAATTCAAAAAAATCTGTGCTGATGTATACAATCCGCTGTACATGTATTGCTTTGATAAGTTTATTATCACGAAATTGTATCACGAATCATAAAAAAAGAAAAAAAAATACAATTTGCTTTTGAAATTTTTACAAAAGAAACTTGATTTTTTGGTAAAAATCTTAAATTCCTTATTGACTTTTATTAATTGTCGATGATTAGAGTAATTACGAGTGTGTGAATTGGATTTCAAGATGGATTTACAATTTCATAAAACTTGAGATTTTATGGAATCTTTTACTTAAAAAACAAAGGAAAATAAAAGAAAAAACAGGCGATTTTTCTGGCATTTTCCTTTAAAATTTTATGTTTTTGGCGAATTTGAAGGAAAAAAATCTTCGGTTTCTCATCAATTCTTACCTGTTTTGATGATGATTAGAGTAATTTTGAGAAGATGAATCAAATTTCAAGATGGATTTCTTGGAAGAAAAGTAATAAATATATTTAAAAAACAACTTTATAATTATTTTTAGATGATGAGTAAACCATGATGTGATAAATAATATCTAAAAAACATATTATTTAATGATTATATAAGTAAAAAACAATTATGTAATTGTTGATTGAAGTTATTCTAATTAATAGTAAATTAAAGTCGTGAAATATTTTTAGGAATTTTATAAAATTTGAAATGGGTTAAAATGAAAGTGTTAAATATTTCCTCCATTTCATTTCTTGTTAGAATGTGATAAATAAACGGAAATTAGAATGTAATGGTGGATATTTCTATCTCACTTCCTCGACTTCTTGTTGTGTACGACCCAAATGGCTGAATAAAAGGTTAAATCAAATTAAATATGCTGTTTATATATTTTATAGCATAATTAATGTTAATTAGATTTAATTTACATAAAGCTCAAATTTAATTAACTGTAATGATTTGAATTTTTATATGAATACCATATAGAATGACAATTGGCTATGTACTAATGATAAAATTATGATATATAATATGGGAGCAAAATACAATATACCATAAAATAACGAGCATAATATACATACCACAAAATCGGGAGCATAATGTATCTTAATACCTTAATACACCATGATGTCATCAGATGGGGACATAATTATGAAACCTAACTTTATAGTAACTTTCCTGTAAGAGATAGGAAGCATAAGATGATAATATACCATAAAGTATGGAACATAACTTAATACGTCATTTAATAGGAAGCTCATGATAGGATAATTAATAATAAAAAATATTTAAAATACAGCTTACNATTTTTTCATAAAGGTTATAATGCTTTTTTACTGATACAATTCACGATACTTGATAGCATGAAACTCAATTAAAAGCATCGATCATAAAACGCATAATGTTTTCATTTGAAAATATTGTTAAATCAAACTTAAAACAAAAAAAGAGCGTATGAAATGCAAAGACAGCTTAATAAATATCTATTACCTTAAAAAATACTTATTTCCTTCAAAAAATGATGTTTTGGAATATACCATAAAGTAAGAAGCATAACTTAATACGTCATTTAATAGGAAGCTCATGATTGTATTTAGTATAATTAATAATAAAAAATATTTAAAAATACAGCTTACAAAGCGTAAAACATGCTTTCTGTGCCTACAAACTATGTTTTAAATAGCTAGGAGGACAAACTATGAGCAGTCAGTACATAAACTGTTATAACAATTAATATCAAATTAATAAGCGAACAGAATTATGTGTTAGTTAATAAGTTTTTGGAATTTCATTAACTTGAAACTTTGAAACTATGACTCTTCAAATTCAAACAAGTAAAGTGATGAATAAATTTATGTATTTATTGATACATTATACTGTAACTGTCACGTTAATGTGTTTGATTCCAAAATGACTCACCCTCCCTTTGTCCATATGAATTTTTTGGGTGTCATTTCTGTCTATGAATTAATTTTTTAAATATATTTATGGCGTAATCTAATTATAAATGCATAAAATGGATCATAACGGATTTTTTAGATGTCAAGGGCGATCGCCATATAAATTATTCCAAGGGTGGTGTTTCATTTCCGTTGTTTTTGATATTTCAATTAATATTTTTAAGGATATCGTTTTACAAGAAACGTTACGCAAATTTCTTTGTACGAGAATTAATTTTAAAACTAAAACTTTCATAATTTTGTTTTATTTTTAAATATAATATGCGGAATTTACATAGGGAGTGGGTTTTCGAATTCTAGAAAATTGAATCCTTCAAGAAATCATCTTGATAAATCCACGAATCTCCTCCTTTGCATTGGGTCAATTTTATTATTTTTTTAACTTTTTTTATAATTTGGTTTGAAATTTCATTGTTTAAATAAATGAAACGTTGTTATTGATAATGATTAAATGTTTTTTGGTTATTATTTGTTATGTATTTTTAGATTTTGAGTAAGTCTTAATCGCTGAAACAGATAAATATATTGGAATAATTCGATAAAATTTAACTTTTCCTCGTTGGTTATAGATTTAAAATGTCCAGAAACTTGTTCAATTCAAAAAACACAAATGGAAAATTCAAAAAACTACAATTTTTTCATAAAAAAGATCATTAGAAATATTCACAAAATCCATTTATGTGAATTCTCTTGCTACTTATTTTATTGATTTTAAAAAAATTTTTAATGATTTTTAAATAAGCTTTTTCAGAATTAAATTATTTGAAATTTTTTATTCCTTGTTTTATAATTTTTAGGCTGCAAAGTTTACTTTTTACCCATCTTCAGTTATTACAAATGACAGTTCCGTTGATAACGAAAGTACAGAAACCAGTTTTACAACAGTTTCCACAACGACGGATTCGGTACTTATTCCAGGTAAATTATTTTTTTAGATATAGACGAATATTTGGAAACCTTCGGGTTTTAGATACAAGATGGCAGCACCATCCAAACGTTTGATTTGTAGGAATATTACAGTAGAGTCTCGATAACTCGGCCACAATCTGACAGGGCAAAAAAATCCTTAGTTAATTAATTTTCATTATAAACAGCTTTATGCCTCATAAAGTATTTTTCTGAGGTCTGTCTTATCAGGTAAATTACTGTACACAGTGTATTCATTAATTTTCATTTTCATGTAGTAAAGGCTTTATGCCAGGGGTGTCCAACCTTTTTGTTTCTCTGGGCCGCATTGGAAGAAGTCAAGGAGTTTTGGGCCACAAGCAGTAGCGTAGCGTAGGGGGGCGGCCGCCCCCCTACGATACGCTACTGCTTGTGCCTACCCCCTAAAAAGTACCTCCCCGCGCGGTACTTTTTAGTGGGCGGCAAAATTTGACAATAAATAATAATAATATCTTGTAAGAATTTGAACCATTTTATTTCATATTTTCGTGCACATACGACTCGGACCGATTGAAATGAGCACGGCAATAGTGTTACCATCCATGAGGATAGNATGTTTAATTTTTATATATATAGAAAATTTAACAGCTGTTGCTATAAATTCGAACTCCATACGGTTAACATGGCAAGTTTCGACTGAAGCTCCACTGTTAAGTGAATTCATCGTCATCTGGACAAAACTTTCAAATGACTCTACTTCTAAAAACACTACCGTCAACGGAAGAAATGAAATAGAAATAGGAAATTTAGATGCTTGGACCGAATATCGGTTTACAGTAGCAGTTTTGTTGAAGGACCATGATGTAGATTTAAGATTTAGCGCTAACACAACGGAAAGAACTGAACCATCAGGTATTAAAAAATGATTTTTGGATAATTTCATATAAAGACACCATATCTAAAAATTAATTTTAATGAAAAATTCATGTTAAACAAAACTAAATGGAAAGTTTTTAAATAAATCTAGCATTAAATTTTCTATATTTATTCATTATTTTCGTACTTTTAAATTGATTTTAACAATCAAAATTTTTTTTTATACACAGCTCCAAGTCAACTGGAAATTCATAATATTACTAGTAAAAATACTTCAATTTTTGTGGAGTGGAAGGAACCCAAACATCCTAATGGACCATTAGATGGATATATAATTATATTAGAAACAGAAAAAAATGAAAACCTCAAGAATAATACTTATAATAGAAGTACCACTTTACATACGTTCGAAAGACTAAATCCCTGGACTAATTATACTGTCATTTTAATTGCTTTTAATGAATGGAATGGTATTAAATTAAAGACTAAAGTTGACAAAACCGTAGAAACATTATATGGAGGTGAGTTTTGATTAATCATTAATTCGTTAAAGAGATATTTCACCTAAATATTTTTACTTTTTTGAATTAGTGCCGAGTGTGCCTGAAAACTTTTCAGTAGTTACTAACATTTCTACCGCGATACTAACCTGGGAACATCCAAAAAATCCAAATGGGCCATTGGATGGTTTTAGAATAACTTGTCGGAAAATCAATGATAGCGATTTAGTTAATGAGACAAACGTCGATAGAGACGTTAAATCCTATTTAATTGACGGATTAGCACCATGGACCAATTATAGCTTTACCATAGTCGCTTACAATTCGAATTTAACTAGTAGAGAAGCCACTGCATTTGAGAAAACCTTGGCTGATGGTAATGTTGGTATTTTAAGCTGTGTGTGTGTGTGATGTTTTTATAATGTAATAATAAATATATTTAAATTGTTACAATTTTGAATTAGCTCCGAGTGAACCTCGAGATTTTGTAGCAACTGTTAACAGCTCTAGAGCAATATTATTGAGTTGGAATGATCCAGAAAATCGAAATGGACCTTTGGATGGTTTTAGAATAATTTGTTAGAGAATTTTTGATACTGTTTTACTTAATGGCGTAAAAGTCAGTAGAGACGTTAAATTCTATTTAATTGATGGATTAACACCATGGACCAATTATGGGTTTACCATAGTCACTTACAATTCAATTTTAATGAATAGAGAACTAGTATTTTTAATAAAACCTTGCGTGCTAGTAATTAAGTATTTTATGTTTTGCACATGTAAGAAATTTGAATAATTAAGTACATTTGAATTATTTTATTATTGAATTTTAGCTCCGAGTAAACCTAGAGATTTTGTAGCAACTGTTAACGGTTCTAGAGCAATATCATTGAGTTGGANGAAAATAATTCCTTTTTTAAAGCATAATTAAAGAAAATTTCGCTTAAAATATTGTTTATTTTTAGCAATTCTTCTTAGCGTATTTATTTTTAAATCTTATTCAACTTCTTGAAATTCTAAACATAACACAACACATTTACACATTTTCTCTACCGCTAGATGGAAGCACCACATTTTTTAAAAGAGAAAAAAAAATAATAAACTTTTAAACGAAAAATGAAACGATTTTCAAAAAAGTTTTTTAAATAAATAATTTTAACATAATTATAAAAAATATACAATATAATTTTATTAAATCTATATTGTATATGTTATATTTTATAATAAAAAATGTTACTACGCAATGAAATCATAAAGTTTACGTATAATATTTTTACATTTGTAATCATTACAAAGCGGAATTGAAACCAAAATTATTATTCCTTTAATAATAAAATATAATAATATAATATCAGTTGGAAAAGATAAGATAAAAAGATATTTGTCAATTATTTAACATTTCTAATATAATATTTGCGTATCGAAACGTTAAGTATCGCGCTTCACGTGACCGTGAGATCGAGAGAAGTCGAGAGTTCTTGTAATAGTTTAGTGTCTCCACCTGGCCCTACAAACAGGAAACACGTGCTTTTTTCGGAAAGCACGTCACTCCTACGGAAGTTGCCCAAAGTTCCGCTCTCCCAGAGAGTGAAAGAGAGTAAAGATAAATGTCGTCGTTTAGTTAAATAGAATATTCTCTCCCGTTTAATGTTTTGCTTTATTTTTGTTGTATAATGTGTCGCACGTACCACGTGACTATCTACACCCCCTTCTTGATTGTGTTGCTCTCTTCGTGCTACCAGGTAAGTTTAAATGAACTTTGATCTACAAAGGCAAAGGTTTTTAGAATGTGCTTGTTTAGGTTATAATATATATTGTTATATATAAAACTTATATTACTCATCGCTATTTTACTTTAATTATTTTAAGAATAGATCTATGTTAAGTTACTTCGTCCCAAATTTCTATTTATAAATCCTTTTTAAGTTCCGTTAACAAGATACTTGAATCCATTCTAAATACCAGAACCATCCTTAAACACTAGAATGTGTCTTAATGTACAGATCATGCGCTTTAATTACAATCGAAATTAATTAGAATTAACCTTAAAGTAATCCAAATTTATTGTCTGGCGTTGATAAGTGTCATATAACTGATAAAAGGTAAATAATCGAGTTATCTTTACGAGTTTATGAGCGGTAACGGTGATACTGATGAACCACAAAAACATCTCTATACAAAAATATAATTGTAAATATAGAAAGCCGCAAGTCGTGACAAGTAAAAGTATCGAGCATCTCTAACCTTGTTACAGTTATTTTTTGATTATTTGGTGTTTTTAGAAGATAAATTCAAAAAAATCTGTGCTGATGTATACAATCCGCTGTACATGTATTGCTTTGATAAGTTTATTATCACGAAATTGTATCACGAATCATAAAAAAAGAAAAAAAAATACAATTTGCTTTTGAAATTTTTACAAAAGAAACTTGATTTTTTGGTAAAAATCTTAAATTCCTTATTGACTTTTATTAATTGTCGATGATTAGAGTAATTACGAGTGTGTGAATTGGATTTCAAGATGGATTTACAATTTCATAAAACTTGAGATTTTATGGAATCTTTTACTTAAAAAACAAAGGAAAATAAAAGAAAAAACAGGCGATTTTTCTGGCATTTTCCTTTAAAATTTTATGTTTTTGGCGAATTTGAAGGAAAAAAATCTTCGGTTTCTCATCAATTCTTACCTGTTTTGATGATGATTAGAGTAATTTTGAGAAGATGAATCAAATTTCAAGATGGATTTCTTGGAAGAAAAGTAATAAATATATTTAAAAAACAACTTTATAATTATTTTTAGATGATGAGTAAACCATGATGTGATAAATAATATCTAAAAAACATATTATTTAATGATTATATAAGTAAAAAACAATTATGTAATTGTTGATTGAAGTTATTCTAATTAATAGTAAATTAAAGTCGTGAAATATTTTTAGGAATTTTATAAAATTTGAAATGGGTTAAAATGAAAGTGTTAAATATTTCCTCCATTTCATTTCTTGTTAGAATGTGATAAATAAACGGAAATTAGAATGTAATGGTGGATATTTCTATCTCACTTCCTCGACTTCTTGTTGTGTACGACCCAAATGGCTGAATAAAAGGTTAAATCAAATTAAATATGCTGTTTATATATTTTATAGCATAATTAATGTTAATTAGATTTAATTTACATAAAGCTCAAATTTAATTAACTGTAATGATTTGAATTTTTATATGAATACCATATAGAATGACAATTGGCTATGTACTAATGATAAAATTATGATATATAATATGGGAGCAAAATACAATATACCATAAAATAACGAGCATAATATACATACCACAAAATCGGGAGCATAATGTATCTTAATACCTTAATACACCATGATGTCATCAGATGGGGACATAATTATGAAACCTAACTTTATAGTAACTTTCCTGTAAGAGATAGGAAGCATAAGATGATAATATACCATAAAGTATGGAACATAACTTAATACGTCATTTAATAGGAAGCTCATGATAGGATAATTAATAATAAAAAATATTTAAAATACAGCTTACAAAGCGTAAAACATGCTTTCTGTGCCTACAAACTATGTTTTAAATAGCTAGGAGGACAAACTATGAG
>NW_019384566.1:664674-672497 GCF_000671375.1 Centruroides sculpturatus
AAAATAAAAAATTAAAATATAATTATAAAATTATAAAATTTTATAAGTTTACTTTAAATTCTAAAAAATTCTAAAACTTTTTTATAATTTTATTCACTAAAACTTCGTAAAATTTTATTGAGATTGTTATTTAAAGTCGTTACTTCTTCAATATAATACGTAGAAAGACTAAAATGTCTTCACTTTCGCAATGTCCAATCACCAGGAACAAGGGTCTTTCATTGCTGAGACGACATACTTCTTCCCCAATATGAATAATTACCGTAAATTTCAAGTGATACGCACTTTTTCATTTGCTTCTTTGAATGGTGTTTTTAGATATGAAATATTGTTCTGGATATTAAATTGTCTGAGAAAATATACATAAGCTATATACCAGCAGATGAGCCTGGCGTTGCTCGGGTAAAAATAACAACAAAGATTAAGATTATTCGATTATTTCGTACTTGTAACACTTCTATTACATTATATTATAGTAATTGATTTATATTTACAAAAGTTACTTTTCGTAAGAGTTTATCACACCGAGTGCCCAATCTAACACATTTTAAAAATTGTTTAAATTGTGTGCTGTAGAGGAATAAATAATTTTTAAAATGTGTTAGATAGGCACTTGATTTGATAAAACCTTACATAAATTTTGTAGTTATATAAATGAAATACTATAATATAGCAAACATTAAAACGAAAATCATATAAAGAGTTTGGTTATTTTAGCCTACCATTGTCATATTTAGTGCGATAAATATGACAATAGTATTGTATGAATTGGCACAATTTCATTGATCAAGTAGACATCAATTGAAAATACAATATGTTAAATTTTTTAAGATATATTTTTTCCTAATGTTAACTCTAAGAAACAATATCATTCACAGTCGAATATCAAACTGTAATTTGCCAACGAATCAAATTTCGCGAAAAATGCACCAAATATTTAAACTCGGCACTCTCGAAAACCACTAAAAGCATATTTTGTGCAGGCTGGTAACCTAAAATTATGCAATTTTACTATTCGAATGCCACCATATTGCTGGTCTGATAGAAAAGAGGCTCTTGCGGAAGGGGGTTGAAATTAATTCGACCAAAAGTAGTAGTTACCACCTCCCCGAAGAGAGGATGATCAACGACTACTAATTAATACCGGTCTACTATTAATATTTGAATAGTGATCCGTGTTGGATCGGTTGTGATGGCCTCTCACGTGATGTAAGTTGCTAACCTTAACGTCGGAAGATTTCATATCAGTTGTTGAGAACATTGTGACGAAGTCAAGATAAATAATTGTTCGTTAGAATTAGTTTGGTTTTTTGGTTACGGCAACGCGACACATGAGCGATCTGCTAAGAAGACTTTTATGGGAAGCTGGACCCTATTTAACGTGTTACTAACGTGAAGAAAACCCGGAAAACTCCACGTGGCCGTGGCTCTGGTAGTTAGCTTAGCCATGCCCAAACCTACGACTATCAGAGTTCAGTGTTTTATCCACTCGGCTACTGGAGGGCACTTTTTAAAATTAAGGAAATACCGTTCAGAAATGGAAAAACTCGAGTTACGTATGGAAAATTAAAAACTTATAGACTTTTCACAGGGTAACACTTTGTATTTCACTCTGGCAAGTGCTAAATGCTACCTATTTCAGTATCATTGTTGCAGTAATTAAGTGAATATAATATATACTTTTTTCTGAAAATTAGATTTTTTTATACCAAATACTTGTTATAATTAAACGAAATAGTAAGCTAAAATTTTTAGCCAATATATGGCGCTACGTGTAAATCAGTCTATCTAATGTAGATAGAAATTAATTTATTTACAGAAATTCAATAGATATTTTGGGGTGGGATGTACAATATTATCCAAGTTAGAAGTATCTGATCGTAACTGTCGAGTTTCGTAGCAATCGTTCGAACGGCCAAGGAGTGTATAGCGAACAAACACACTCTCATTTAATTATATATAGCTATATACATTCAAACGATTTAATATCCAGAACAATAGCGAGGTTGTGGCCGAAGTTTTAAACGCGAAAACGTGTACTTTGGATGTTCAGCGCCACTTTTCCGTAAGCCTAGAAGTTTGACAATGGTGTTTGGAATGTGGAGCATGTTTCCACTGACTATCCACACGCCATTGTCAAACTTCTAGGCTTACGGGAAAGTGGCGCTGAACGTCCGAAGTACACGTTTTCGTGTTTAAAACTTCGGCCTCGCTAATACACATATATAATTTTTTTTCTCAAAAGTCGAAATTATTTACTGAATTACGTTAAACCGATCGCAATGATAAATTGGGTTTATAGAACGTTATTCTTAAAAAAAACCCCAGATAAATTTTGATTTTTTAGAAAATTATACTAAGAATTTTGAAAAATTTTATTTTAAAGAATTGTGTATTTAAGTCAATGTGTTTCACAAACTTTCAAATGTAAACATATTTTGTGTGTATGCTTTATTTTTTAAAAAAATTCCAATAAATTGATCAGAAAAAGTAAAAAATTGAGATTAATTTTTGTTTATTTACTTTAAAAATAGTAAACAATTTTATCGAAGATAGACGAAGACACATTGCGGGAAAAAAAGTAAAAAATAAATAAGAATAATTAATCTTTCTAAAAACTTTTCTTCTCTTTTGGCTTGCTTCACGGTAGTGGAAGAAGTGCATATGTTACGACTTTTGTCAGTCTGTTAGATTTTACGCGCATGCGCAATGATTTTTGTTATTTATGCGTTATTATAATAATCGAACGATCGCCTAAATATCCGGGCTATAATTAATACAAATAAACTTGGTACTAATAAATTTGGCGCCATCTCTTATGTAAATTAATAATTCTAATTTAATAAATAATTTAGAACCTTCTGGAAGTATATAACTGATCCGGGATATATTATATATAGCTCGAATATTTAGGCGATCGTTGGATTATTATATTAACTTATGAGATGCATATTATACCTATGCTTATGTTCCGTTCCATCCATTCGATTCAAACGTTAAAAATTAGGCTTATAACGTAAGCCTAAATTCGATCAGCAAGAAATTTCCAATGTTAGGCTTTGGAGTTACCTAAGCGTTATGTTCCGTCAATCCATTTATTACGCATTTTTGTATACAGTCACTGTTAGCCGGTGTTTCCCAACCTTGTGCTATGNGAACGAATTATTTGGTTTTACATGTAATCGTATGGGAAAAGATGATTTACCTTATGACATTTTCATGATACGATCTCAGTTTCGGAACGGATTAATTTCGTATCCTGAGGTACCACTGTATTTAATCTTACTTAATTGGACTGTAATTGAGTACAGGAAAAATTCGAATTTTCGTGTACTCAATTACAGTACAATTAAGATTAGAATATTCTGACTTCATCGTTTTAAATTTTTAAATTTATTCTTATATAAATATATTGAAATTGTCACAATTTTGAATTAGCTCCGAGTGAACCTCGAGAATTTGTAGTAATTGTTAAGAGTTCTAGAGCAATATTATTCAGTTGGAAACATCCAGAAAATTGAAATGGACCTTTGGGTGGTTTTGGAATACAGTAGACCCCGTATAACGCGGTAGATGCGTTTCTCGTTATACGAATTTCGCGTTGTAGGAATCCTTAAATACACGAGCCAATCGCAGCCGACACGTGTGAAGTTTACGGACTACGGCTGTTTCAAAGGTTTTCTTCCATAAAATTAATCGATTCTAGACTAATTCGACTTAACATTTCCAAAACACGTATAATTTTTTGGGAATAATCCGTATAAACTATGTTATAAACAAAAAATTGTAGGATTACTTACCGAGAGTGCACCCTTCGACGTCGCTATTGCTTAAGCTTGTTTTCGTCGCGGAGCAGCGCACCAAACGGCGGCCGCGATTTCTGATGTTATTTTTCTGCGAAAAATTCGTTGAACTTTGGAGACATCATGAATAGAAATAATTTTCATGGCCGTTGAATAAGAAATGTTTCTTTCACAAGAAATGTATAAAATTACAGTGCTGTTAGACTTACGGTACCTAATTTACATACTGAACAGATGATAGTAAACTCAACTTACTCGCCTAAACTCTCCGTAGCGTGGCGCTGGACGGCGGAAAGTAGTTCGGCTGCTCGTCCGCGATGACGAGTTGCCGATGACATTTTACCGCGTTTTACGCGTCCCTTTTAGCGTCTTTATACGAATATTGTCGCAATTTTTTCGCCGCGTTATAGGAATCTCCGTTATAGGAACCCGCGTTATAGGGAGGTCTATTGTAATTTGTTAGAGAATTTTTGATACTGTTTTACTTAATGGCATTAAAGTCAGTAGAGACGTTAAATTCTATTTAATTGATGGATTAGCATCATGGATCAATTTTAGGTTTAACATAGTCACTTAGAATTCAATTTTAATGAATATAGAACTAGTATTTTTAATAAAACCTTGCGTGTTAGTAATTAAGTATTTTATGTTTTGCACATGTAAGAAATTTGAATAATTAAGTACATTTGAATTATTTTATTATTGAATTTTAGCTCCGAGTAAACCTAGAGATTTTGTAGCAACTGTTAACGGTTCTAGAGCAATATTATTGAGTTGGAAANTCTCAGATGAATTTGAGAGAATTAATAAGAAAATAATCAGATATTTACGTAAAACTATTCAAATTATTTATATTATTCAATGTTCAAAGACGTTGATGAAGACGGATCCTAAAATTTTATATTTAAATACACTTAGTTTCAGTTTAATTTTGTGAATACAGCGAAACCTGTCCAAAACGGAACCTGTCTAAAATGGAGACGCGCCTAAACGAAAAAAATTCTTCAGGACGAAGCGATTTTCTAAACCTGTTCAAAACGGAAACCTGCCAAACCGGAAAAAATATTTGATATCGTTCAATTCCGGTTTACGTAGGTTTTACTTTAGATATATTAAATTCTACAAATTGGTGACTAGAATCTATTCTTTATTTTCTACTTGCCAATTTGATTTCGTAAAGCAAAATGGAACGGAATTAGCAAATTTTATTTTGGCTTCTACGATTCAAATTTAACAATCAAGTAAAAGACAAAAAGTTCTGTACATGTAGCGTTTTTAGATCTCGAGAAAGCATTCGACTATATATTGATAAGCTACGTAATAATTTACTGAAGATTAGGGCAGAAATAAAATTCTTAATCGCTGTTAAATGATTGTCATTATTATGTAATAATAAAATGTGGCCAATTCAGATATCAAATCAATAGAAATTACCTACGGACTTTTACAGGGTGATTCTTTGTCACCGTATATGTTTAATTTTATGATTCATAAGATTGATAATTGTTTCGATAGAGAAGACGATGGAATAATTTTAGGAGCTCATATGGTTCATTCACCGTGCAGATGACGTGGTTCTTATTTTGCTTACTAAAATTGATCTCCAAAGGAAAATTAAGCTTATGAGTATTTTCTTTAAATAGGGATGAAAATTAATTCGAATAAACATAGACAATGATTTTCCTTAAAGGAGGTAGTTATTCTACCTCCTTTACAGAACTTTAATCTAGGTAATATTAAACTTTATGTTTGATGAAATTGCTTATTTTTGCTGTTATATTTATACCAGGGCTGTGGAGTCGGAGTCGTGGAGTTTTGGTGTTTTAGTCGGAGTCGGAGTCGTCAAAAAATCCACCGACTCCGACTCCTTTTTACTTACCAACTTGTTATGTATATAAAACGGAAAAGTATTGGAATCGTAATGACGATGAAGAAGTAGAAGAAATTTATGACTAAATTGAAGATGTAATAGAAAATGATAAAACTAAAAAATGCCTAATTGTTATGGGAGACTGGAATGCATCTGTAGGAGGAGGAGGAGATGGAAAAAATTGTGGGCAAGTTTGGGCTAGGAAATAGGAATGAAAGAGGCGAACGAATAGTTGAATTTGCTACCAAGCATCAATTAATAGTTGGAAACACATGGTTCAAACAATCCAAACGTCGACTATACACTTGGAAAATGCCCGGAGACATTGGACGGTATCAAATAGATTACATTCTTATTCAAAGTCGTTTTAGGAATGCAGTCAAGAAAATTCAGACATATCCAGGAGCATATGCAGATTCTGATCACAACTTATTAACTGCAGATATTGTGATGAAATTGAAAAAAGTTTTGAGAGCCAAAAGAATAAAAAGATGGAATTTGGAAAAGCTAATGGAAATACTGGATTAAATTTTAAAGAAAACCTGGAATGTAAATTAAAAACTTCCATATGACTTTGACTGTGAGTTTGACCCAAACGAAAATTGGAAAAGAATTAAAGATACAATAAAGGAATCGGCTGAAAATTTTCTTGGATATATAAATGGTGTTAGAATAAAAAAACCTTGGGTTACTCAAGAAATGATTGAGAAAATGGATGAAAGAAGAAATTGGAAAAATATAAATAATGAAAAAGGGAGAATGATGTACAAGAAGCTAAATAATGAATTGAGGCGTGAAACTGCAAAAGCTAGAGAAGCTTGGTTAAGTAAGGAATGTGAGGAAATCGAAGAACTGAACAAAAAAGGCAGATATGATCTATCATACAAAAAAGTCAAAGAACTAACAAATGATCACACCCACCAAATTCTGAGTATTGAAGACAAAGATGGAAAAGCACTTTTAACCCAACTGATATAATGGGCCATTGTAAAGAATATATTGGAGATCTCTATGGAGAGAACACCAAACCTAAAGAGTTAAAATTGGAAAATCTTCTGAAATAGCTAATGATGAAAGAGGACCTATTATCATGAAAGATGAAGTTGGATTGGCAGTTAAAGAATTGAAAAACAAAAAGTCAGAAGGAGTAGATGGAATACCAGCTGAATTTCTAAAAGGGTTAGACAAGGAAGGAATCGAGAAAATAACAGACTTATGCAATCTCATATATAAAACAGGAAAATGGCCTGAAGACTTTGCTCAAAGTATTTTGATACCTATACCAAAGAAAGCAAAAGCTAAAAAGTATAGTGATTTTAGAACAATTAGTTTAATTTAACATGCCTCAAAAATCCTTCTTAAAATCATTAACAGAAGACTCTACAACAAGGCTGAAACATTTCTATGTGAAGAACAATTTGGATTCAGAAAAGGAAAAGGAACAAGGGATGCCATTGGCCTCTTGAGAACAATCTGTGAAAGAAACATTGAGGTTAATAAGGATACGTACATTTGCTTTATTGACATGGAAAAGGCTTTTGATATGGTTAACTGGACAAAGCTAATGGAAATCTTAAGAAAAATAGGAACAGATTGGAGAGATAGAAGACTCATTGCTTCACTTTATATGAATCAATCTGCCATTATCCGAACAAAAACTGGAGAAAGCAAACCATGCAGTATTGGAAAAGGAGTCAGGCAAGGGTGTACACTTTCACCTACTCTTTTTAACATTTATCTTGAGGAATTAATGAATGAAGCCATAAGTGAGGACAGCCTCGGAATTAAAATTGGAGGCCAATTAATACAAAGTATTAGGTTTGCAGATGATATTGCTTTACTTGCACCAAATGAACAAACTCTACAATGTTTGGTAACAAAACTCAACAAAACTTGCAAAAAATTTGGAATGAAAATTAACACAGCTAAAACAAAAGTGATGAAAGTTGGAAGGCTAATTAGCAAAGATTTGAAAATCCTAATTGATGGAAACAAAATAGAGCAAGTTCAACATTTTAGGTATCTTGGCAGCATTATTCAGGGAGATGGCAGATGTGAAAAAGAAATCAAAGAACGAATCAGGGCTGGAAAAATGGCTTTTTATAAGAAGAAGAACCTTCTTATTGGAAAAATGAACCAAACACTTAAAA
>NW_019384566.1:673948-696903 GCF_000671375.1 Centruroides sculpturatus
AACTTGCAAAAAATTTGGAATGAAAATTAACATAGCTAAAACAAAAGTGATGAAAGTTGGAAGGCTAATTAGCAAAGATTTGAAAATCCTAATTGATGGAAACAAAATAGAGCAAGTTCAACATTTTAGGTATCTTGGCAGCATTATTCAGGGAGATGGCAGATGTGAAAAAGAAATCAAAGAACGAATCAGGGCTGGAAAAATGGCTTTTTATAAGAAGAAGAACCTTCTTATTGGAAAAATGAACCAAACACTTAAAAAGAAGTTAATAAAATGCTTTTCCTGGAGCACAACTTTATATGGAGCAGAGACTTGGACCTTAAGGAAAAAGGAAACAAACTACCTTGAAGCATATGAAATGTGGTTATGGCGAAGAACGGAGAAAATCAAGTGGACAGAAAAGGTTAAGAATGAAGATGTTTTAAATTTGGTCCAGGAACAGCGATCTCTTTTAAAAACAATACAAAGAAGAAAAAATAACTGGCTAGGTCATATATTGCGAGGAGAAGGATTAATGCGAGTGGCATTATAAGGAAAAATTGATGCAAGGAAACAAAGAGGAAGAAAAAGAAAAGTATTGATAGATGATGTTTTACTAGGCAAAACTTATAAAGAAATAAAAGATGAAGCCCGAAATAGAGAATGTTGGAGAAGGAGAATTCTATAATTTGACTGCTTTCCACGGACCTGTCCTAGGACAGAACACCCATAAATAAATGAATGAATTGGAATCGTGTCAAATTTGACCCTCCAAAAATCTACACGTTTGGAGACCTTCCGAACCTTTCAAAAAAGTCAGTAAAGGGGAAAAATTCGCGCGCATGTGTGTGTTGGCGTCTAATTTGTTTAATTTCTTTATTTTCTGTTCTGAGATGTTAAACAATATCTCAGAATGGGTAAAGTTTAAGAAATGAAATGTGGCACTGTAGCTTGCATATAAAGGGGCATTAATACTATTAAATTTTGGTTCTTAATGAAAGGTCGACAAGATGAAGACATAAAAGTGGTCATGTGTCATATCTCTCAATGAATATTTGACTCGTTATTAGCGTTCAAAATTTAAAAAAATAAAAATAAAACTTGTCTCTACTTTCAAAGTAAGCGCTTTTGCCATTTTATAATACTGTAGTACAGTAAAACCCGTTAAGATGTTCTCGCCTAAGAAGTTAGAATGTATATGGGGACATGATTCAGTTCAACCACTTTAACGCTTAATAACTAATTCCTGTGTTAAACCATCTGACTCCGATTCTGACCACTCTGACCACTGAAATTATTAGGCTTCAAACAGAATGAACAAAATCATGCCTCCCCACCAGTAGCATAGCGAAGGAGGGCGGCAGGGGCGGCCCGCCCCGGGCGGCACTTTTTAGGGGCGGCAAAATTTCACAATAAAGAATAATAATATCTTGTAAGAATTTGAACCATTTTATTTCATATTTTCGTCCACCTACGATTCGGACCGAATGAAATGAGCACGGAATAGTGGGAATAGTGTTACCATCCGACTCGCCTTTCGGGGATATCGTGCGCGACCTGTCGACCTTTTTTTTTTTTTTTATTTCTTGTACGATTCATTCGCACCCATATACACCTCCAATATCCAATAGGGCTAAGTCATCTAGATACTTGCGTTACTCCTATCCAAGTCTCCCTAGTCGCTAACTGTAACTGATTTACAATCGGCATGCACTGCACGTTATTCTTCGCATTGCAAAATGACATTGCGCATGCGTCAGGAACTTATGTTCGAACAAACCTCACCTGCCGTCCGGGTCGGCAATTTTAAAAAGATGGCAACACTAGCACGGAATTTTTCATTACTTATTCTGTGACGAAACTGAATTTTAGCCTTTTAAATTGATATACCTAAATAAGGGGGCGGCGAAATTTTCCTCNAAGAAATGAAATGTGGCACTGTAGCTTGCATATAAAGGGGCATTAATACTATTAAATTTTGGTTCTTAATAAAAGGTCGACAAGATGAAGACATAAAAGTGGTCATGTGTCATATCTCTCAATGAATATTTGACTCGTTATTAGCGTTCAAAATTTAAAAAAATAAAAATAAAACTTGTCTCTACTTTCAAAGTAAGCGCTTTTGCCATTTTATAATACAGTAGCGCCTCGATTATCTGACCCCCTATCAACCGACCGTCCTAGTCGGCAAATTTCAAATGTCTGCTATTGATGTGGCGCTACAATATTTCGCTATGTCTTGGCTACTTTAATATTATTTTTACGTGTTTTAGCTGGCAACACTCATTCGACCATGAAAGGGAGTCAGTATTTAAACGAGGCTTAACTTTCTAATTTTTAACGATACAATAGCGATGATTATTATTTTAAAAAATTTTTGTTAGGCTTAACATCGATGAAAATTCAACGCAAAGTAGGTTAATAGCGATATACTAATTACATGGGATATAATAATATACTACACTAATAATAGATTTTTCCATACTTTTCGGTTATCCGACCAACCCCAGTCCCCAATTATGTCGGATAATCGAGGCTCTACTGTAGTACAGTAAAACCCGTTAAGATGTTCTCGCCTAAGAAGTTAGAATGTATATGGGGACATGATTCAGTTCAACCACTTTAACGCTTAATAACTAATTCCTGTGTTAAACCATCTGACTCCGATTCTGACCACTGTGACCACTGAATTGAATGAACAAAATCATGCCTCCCCACCAGTAGCGTAGCGAAGGGGGGCGGCAGGGGCGGCCCGCCCCGGGCGGCACTTTTTAGGGGCGGCAAAATTTCACAATAAATAATAATAATATCTTGTAAGAATTTGAACCATTTTATTTCATATTTTCGTCCACCTACGATTCGGACCGAATGAAATGAGCACAGAATAGTGGGAATAGTGTTACCATCCGACTCGCCTTTCGGGGATATCGTGCGCAACCTGTCGACCTTTTTTCTTTTTTTTTATTTCTTGTACGATTCATTCGCATCCATATACACCTCCAATATCCAATAGGGCTAAGTCATCTAGATACTTGCGTTACTCCTATCCAAGTCTCCCTAGTCGCTAACTGTAACTGATTTACAATCGGCATGCACTGCACGTTATTCTTCGCATTGCAAAATGACATTGCGCATGCGTAAGAAACTTCTGTTCGAACAAACCTCACCTGCCGTCCGGGTCGGTGATTTTAAAAAGATGGCAACACTAGCAAGGAATTTTTCATTACTTATTCTGTGACGAAACTGAATTTTAGCTTTTTAAATTGAGATACCTAAATAAGGGGGCGGCGAAATTTTCCTCTGCCCCAGGCAGCTAACACCCACGCTACACCACTGCCCCCCACACAGTCTAACATCCACACATATAGAAAAAACCTCGAATCTTTTGCATATCTCGAAATTTTACGGTGTCCTGAGTCCAAAAATGTAAAAATTTGGGAGGGGTCATTTTTTGACCGAGCGCTACACTTTTCCTCGCTTATATATAACAGCCAAATAAGTAAAAATTATCGAATAAACATTTATATATTACTTAGAGAAGTCTTTTAGCTTTGGAATAAAATGTTTCTACGCTTTATCTTTATTAGAACTGTATTTATTGTATCTTTTATTCTGAGGTCACATGATGGCATCAGAATTTCCGAGTCTCTTTTGGTAACAAATCCGCCCCTGGTCGGAGTCGGAGTCGGATGGTAAGGAAAAGTCGGAGTCGGAGTCGGAGTTGGAGTCGGTAGATTTTTACCCGACTCCACAGCCCTGTTTATCATTTATTGTGACATAGTCACTATGCTGTCGGTTTTTGTGGTGTCTTGCTGCTGTACATCAAGAAGTTACAAATGCCGGCCCAGCACTCACACAACATAGCATTTGTTTCAAACGAAGCTAATTTGGCGTGAAAACAAGAAATATTCTTTGCTTTCGAAGGCACGTTTTCGATAACATATAAAAAATTTCTATGCTTCAATGGACAAATTTCGTTCACTAATAACTTATACATAAACAGTGTTCATCGGCTAAGGATCGTGTTTCAACATGCAAAGTGGCTGGTGAAGTTTACGGAGTTTTCTTTGCGAGTAGGGACTAGTTTCCCTTAAAATACTTCCCATATCTTAATAGACATTCCCTCGATTGGCAATATTGTTATATGCCAAGACGTAAAATCAATCAATACACTCACACATTAAAATTTATTTAGTTTTTTACTGTTTCATACAGTACTTATTTTCGACTTTTTTTTGCATAGCATACCAGCTTCTCAATGCAAAATAAACTGTAAAGATTGAGACACATTTTTACAAATGAAAAGCCAATCAAGTAAGCCAAATTTTTTCTTACATTTTGGTTGGGTACTAGAGAAAATATACTGAGCCGGCAGTGTGTTAAATAGTAGGTACAATTGTATACGCGACGTAAATTCATTCGTTTCACTTATACAAGCTATTTTTTGAATATATAGAGCACGTCATACTCATAAAATTTCGGTACAAAATAGTTAAAATTAATTGTTTAATTAATTAATTAATATTATATATGAATTTCTTTTAATGCATGAAATGTTTTAAAACAAATGTATATTTAACTCGGAAGATAATAACGGATAACACACAACATAGATTTTATTGTACATGTGCATAATTTTTTCTAAACTACTGCAAAATTAAATCTTTATACATTTAGGCCTACAATTAAATTATTCGTAAATAAATAACATAAATTAGCATAAAAACTTAGAAACATGCAGACTGATAGAGCTAACATTTAAATTTTTTTTTTCCGATTTCATANCTGTATTTGTAACAACGTAATCAGCTACGAAAACGAATGTATACAAAAAGCAAAATTTTATAGCTGGTATTCGAGTAATTTAACTTTTTCGCTTTCAAAAGTCTATATTTATTCAAAAATACCTTTCAAAGCGAAAAGATTTTATATGCAACTAAGACTAACAGTTTTATATTATGATTGATTCAAATTTTTTCAGAAAAGACAAGTGTAGGGATTGTTATGAGCCATTTTCCAGTTTTTACTTAGACTACTTTGTGAATGCAGCGAACTTGAGTCTCTTAGAGAGGATAGTGACTTATTTTTTCTCAATGACTGCAATTCGAAGGAAGAATTATATCAATTAATTTTTCAAGCAATCTCTGTTTGATTTGAAAATTGTATAACATTTTTCCAAATATGTTTATTTAATTTCAAATTCTAAAAATTTCTATGATTTTATTCATTAAAACTTAGAATTCTTTATTCAAAGTAGTTACTTCTTCCGGATTATGAATAATTAAATTTCATCCGAAATAATACGTAATTTTTTATTTTCTTTTTTAAATGACGTGTTTAGATAACGAATATTCTTCTGGATATTAAATCGTTTGAATACATATATATATATAAATTTTAATTATTAAATATATATAACTAAATAAGTATAGTTATAATTGCTCTGAGGCCCTAACAAAAAATGAAAAAAGTTTTTCGGATTCGTTTATCAGAGGTTTTAGAAGAGTAAATAAATAAAAGAAATGCAAATCACATATTTACACATCGGTAAGATTAATATATGCTTACCGAGTACATTTGTTAGCGATGTTTTTGATATTTTCGCTAAAAAGAAAAGAAAAAAACAAGTCTGTCAATCATTTGAAAGGAGATAGTGAAGTGAAAAATGTTGCCATAACTAAAAGGTTGTTATGCTTTACGTAAGAAAGATCTTTCACCTTGTTTACTCGTTGAAGAGAACTTGTTTGATATAGCTTACTAGTCCTTTACATTCCTTCTCATTCGACTCGATGTACTGTCGTATGGGAGGGAGAATCATTTTTCGAGCGATGTCCTTTCAAATCATTCTATCTGACATTAAATTTTTTTCTGTTTTGAAATCTAAGTTGCCACTGTGGATTCGATTAATTTCAACGAGACATTCACTGAAATTTGCAAATATTGAAATTTTCTGTCCCTCCCTCCCCCTCTTTATGCTCTATGCGGTTGAGTATCATCAGAAAAGGAAATTTTTTATTGAGATTTTTTTCTGGAAGTTTGTGTTGTTTAGAGTATCTTTACACGTTTTGAAATTATATATATATATATATATGGGCTTTTTGAAAATAATTTATATTGATGCTCCAAAAAATCAACTTCTAAATAAAAGAAATTGTACTTGTAATGCCATCTATGAGTAGAATTGAATTTAAATTTTTTACATAAAAAATGCACGCTTATTGCTCAATTGTGACATTTCAAAAGAATCAATATGAATTTTGTAACTTTTTTAAAAGAATTTATAAACTAAAAATTCAAATATTACTTAATAATCGATTTTTCAAATTTTCGTTGTGGGATTTTGATATTATTTTTGTTAAAATAATCGCATTCGTAATTTCTAAAATCTCCGAAAACAAAGTGAAAGAGATTAATACGTTAAAAATCCGTGTAAATTTCTTCTTGAATTTGTTGCTTTGTTTTAAATTAAACAATTTTTTAAAGTGAGCTTTGGTATTTAACTCATTTTCTGGTTTAACTGTTTATTTTAGCTCCTAGTGAGCCATTAAAGTTTAGAAACATTACTTATGAGCCATACAAAGTGAAATTACAATGGCAGAAACCTACCGATCCCAACGGACCCATCAATGGTTATACGGTAATACGCAGAACGAACACTGAAGTTGAACATCTTAACACAAGTAACACTTCTCTGACAGTCGAGAATTTACGTTCTTGGACATTATATGAATTCAGTTTATCTGCATTTAACACGTGGAATGGAAGTCTCTTAAGGAGTCCAGAGAAAAAAATTGAAGTTAAGACCAAACATCCAGGTATTTAAATTAATAGGAACTAATTAAAATTAACACTAACCAAACTAACGATGGCCGATGCATGTTGTTTATTGAATGGATTGCAGAATTTCCTGGTCCCTACTCGCTTAATTTGATCCCGTATAACTCAAGAACTATGAATGTTACCTAGGAACCCCCAAATTGCATAATTATAGCATCAATGGATATCATGTTACTTGGAATGAAAGCAATGAGTTCAATTAACCCTGTGTTGCAAGTAATAACTGTACGTGGAGGAATGAAAATTCTGCAAAATTTTTGACCTCAGATTTGCACTCCGCTACGAATTATGCTTTCTATGTCTATGAGTTTATTAAGAGATGTTGGTGAATATTTAATGAGCAATATAAGTTGTTCTACTGGAAAAACCAAAGATAATTTCTAATTTGAATTGCCTCTAAAAATTTATATAATCATCTTTCTTCTAAATGTAATTGCATGTATACTCAGTTTAATGCAAAATAATGAAATGTTTTCATTTTGGTCTGCAGAAAATTCAGAAATTTTCTTTGTTCCAGTGCCTGTATCTCCAACAAATGTTAGTTGTCACAACTCCAGCAGTACTTCTATTACTATCAAATGGGGGGAACCATCTCCATACGTGGGAAATATTATAAATTACACAGTTAACTACTGTAAACTTACACAGAATTCAGCAAACAAGAATGAAAAGAATGAAAATACAGAGACGAAAAACCTGACTTTAAACGATTTAGAGCCGTATACAAAGTACGAATTTAAGGTTTCCGCGTGGACAAGTAAAGGCCAAGGCAAATGGAGCACATTAATTATTTGTCAGACGAGTTCTTCTCGTATGTTCTAAATTTAAATTAAATAATTTAGCAAAGNTAAATTTACATCTTTATCAAAATTTATGAAAGGCCGTAAAACATCTTTAATATGCAATTTCTCTTTTCTAAACAATTACTTAGTGTCATTACGGTTTCATTAATTATTGCAGAAATATCTTTTTTTCGGAGACGTATAAATTATGAGTTTTATTACGTCTCTTGTACTCAATTAATTCAATATTTTTTAATCTTTGCGTACCATTTTCATCAATTTCGATTGCCTTATTTAGAGTAGTTAACCAGCCACCCAGTAAATTATTTTTTTCTAGACTTCTAATTGTACTGCAAACTTGACTGCCATACTCTACCATTTTTAAAACATTTACATCGTTACTTTGTAAATTCTTTTGAAATATTGAAAAAATTTCAATCACATCCGCGAGAAAACTTAATAACGTTAGAGTATTTTTATCTATCAATAAATTGTAATATCCTTTTGCATTTCGTTCATTTGATTGGTTGAAATATGTTACAAGCACTTGCCACGATTGTAAAATTGAATTTATTAAATATTTAGTGAATTGAGTCCAATGAATTTCAAAAAAATTTGGGAATGTTACTAATTTTAAATTCTTCTATTCAGATATTTTTCTTAACTCTGCAATTCTAATTTCACTTTTATGAAAATAAGAGGTAATCGATGAAACTCTATTAAATAATTTTACTTCCATAACATCACATGTTTCAAGCTAATTCACTCCTAAATTGAAGCGATATATTAAATTTAATAAAACATGCATGATATTATAGTTAGCTACATTTATAGCTGTTTATTTACACTATTCTTAAAATATCACAATATATATATATTAAAAATTTTTTTTAATAGACAAACCAGAACAAGGGAATCTCAATATAACTAAATTACCCACGTGGTATAAATGTACTAAAGAAAAAAATTGTACTAAATATCAAGCTACACCGAATTCTTGGAATCCATTTAATGGTAAAATTTATGGTTAAAAGTTTTTAAAACTTTTAAAAGTAATAAAATTGAGCATGAAAATGATTTTTTAGTAAATGAGTCTGTGAAATGTAAACCAGTTGGCGACAGTAACTCGTGCAAGATAAACTATACTTTGGGGTATGATAACAGATGTAAGAATAATAAGATTAAAGATTATTGTAATGGACCTTTAAGACCAGGCCTTCGTTACAGGTAAGCGATTTAAACATTATTCCAAAATATCCAATTGTTTCCTGACTATTTATAATAATTATGATACAATAATACTCTTTGAATTCTTACTTTTAGCATCAAAATTAGGGGATATACAACCTCAGGATTCGCTGAAACTCCTCCCATTTGTACAGAAACAGGTATCTAAAATTAAGTTTGTGGAAGTTCTTGCTTTCTTTGTTATTAATTCTGCGTTTTTTGTTTTGTTTTAGAACCCGAAGAAGCTCAGAAACCAAAATCGGGCATTATAGTTGCTGTTGTTGTTAGTTTATTGTTCTTAATGTTATTAGTAACCGGATTTTTTATTTATAAGAAATTTGGAATTATCAAGTAAGAATAAGAAGTGTTTTTTAAATAAAACTTTTAGATTAATTTGTAATTTTTGAATTATTTATAGTAGATTTTTTGGGAAGACCGTAATGGAGACTTCAACAGAAACGAATGATATCAGTTTTATGTCAGTTATAACCAAGTCTAGGTAGATAATTTATGAATGTTTTTGACTTATTTAAATGCTGTTTTTCTTTAAAAATCATGGAAATTAATTATAATTATATTTATAGACCCGTAAAATTAAGCGCATTTGCCAGTCACGTTAGTGCTATGATGGCAGATTCTGCTCTGAGATTTTCTCAAGAATTTGAAGTAAAAACATTACCTTTTTTATTCTTTTGATATTTTTTAGATGTTACAGATTATAATTAATAAGTTTTTAAAATTTTAAACGAAATTTTTTGATTAATTAGGAGCTGAAATCTATTAGTCCAAGTCATTCTTGTAGCGCTGCACAGATGCAAGAAAATAAATTAAAAAATAGATGGATTAATATATTACCATGTAAGATTTTTTTAGAAAATATTCTCCTCTATAATCTCTATATCCTTGAATATATTTGTATCTTTTAATCAAATTATCTCTAATTTTTCATTGATAATTTTAATAAATTTGAAAATATTTATATCTCCGTTATAGATTAAGTTGTCACATTATTAGTTAATCAAAAAATACAGATAATTTCAGTATTTTAAATGAAAGATTTCAATTAAATTAACTTATTACCGTGTTTTTGTAAGAGTTTTCTTTTATTTTCGTTTTTTAGTTGACCATTCCAGAGTTAAGTTACTTCCAATGGATGATGAACCTGGTTCTGATTATATTAATGCTAGTTATATACTGGTGTGTAAAATTTATTGATGATAAATTTGAATTTTTGAATTATTTTTATAACGTAATTTTAAAAATTTTAGAATTAATTTTAAAAAACACTTTGTATTTTTTTATATCTATCTACTATCTTTTACATATTCCGATATGAATTAAGCTAGAGACTTAAATATGACTCCCTTTTTATAAATTAATCAACAAATTGTTAGAATTTCTCAGCTTCTAACAATTTAATTTATAAATTTTTATCTAACATTTATTACTTTTAATCTAAAATGCTTACGATTTAGGTGTACTTAAGTGTGTTAAAACCTAAATTACGTTATATTAAGTAGTGAATTTTAAACCTGCTTAAGTGAGGCGATCGGTCAAAAAATGACATGCATATATTTTTATATTATTTTTTTGGGGGCTCGGAACCTTGAAACGTCGATGGTTTTTAGTTGGTAACTCGATTTTGTTCACGTACATTGTAGCTTAATAACTCTTATGTCTTTTGTCGAAAATTTCTGAAATTTTGCTAGGTGGTTTTTGTATTATGGTGATTGATATTGATGCTATTAAATTTTGGTGGTTAAAGGTTCAGAGGAGGAAGATAGAGGGAGTCGTATTATATTTCGAATAGGGTCGGAGTTAATGAAGATTTTACTGATAATTGACATTAACATTTTTCTTTGATATATATATATACATGGCTTATATATATATATATGGCTTATATATATATCAAAGAAAAATGTTAATGCCAATTTTGATTTTTTTTACTATAAATTAAAGATAAAACACCATTTAGAATTTTCCAGTTTCTAACAAAGAAAAAAATCAATAAATAGATGTAAGATTTATTTAGAAGTTTTACCGTAAAATACTCGGGATATTAAAAATACAGTATTACGCCTACGTTAAACCTAAATTGCGCTATATCGAGTGATTAAATCGATAAAGCAAATTTCATAATTCGATATAGAGCCACTTTTATTGACCATATTTTTAATTTTTCGATACCAGACAAACAAATGCGAAAAATCAAGATTATTGAATGAACTTTGTACTTGTGTTTACAAAGTTTCAAATGTAAATTATATTTCATAATTAACTTGCTTAAAAACTAATTTCTCAGACAATTTACTAAGTATAAACGACGTTAATTACACAGAAAAGATCACAATTTACAAAATAAGGTAAATACCAATAAATATCCCACTCTTCTAAACTGTTTTCTTTTAATTGGTAGTATAGTTTCTTATTATGGAAGGATCACCTTGAACTTATGTCTCTTCTTGTCCTTTATGTATCAATTTATGACACATCTAGATACTGAGAAAAGAATAAACTATCTTCGGAAACAAATACGATAATAGCATTAGTAAAAGCGAAAAGTCAGACAACACACAGATTTATTTTTTTATGGCTGAATGGACAAAAAAGAAGCCTTCGTCAGTGCGATCTATATATGGTTTAGACCCCTCCCGAACTTGTTTCTTTTCTTCCGACACACCACAACAGGTGCAAATCTGAAGCCCACCTAGTCCCAACAGCTTTTTTTAAATTCGTGTTCGCTTCCTTGTGCAGATTTTTTTTACTAGTATTGTAAACACAGGTGTTCTCACTTTCACTTGGATTTCTTATTTTTCTACTAAAAGAAATGCGTTTACATATTATTTTTAATTGTCTACTTGGACTTAATTTATTAATAGGACATAAGCTGGTGTTTAAAGATTGACACAGCAATGAGAGTTAGTTCAGGAAAGAACAAAATTTCTTTATTATATTACCTGTAGCAGAAACTATTACTACAGGTAATATAATAAAGAAATTTTGTTATTTCCTGAACTAACTTTCATTGCTGTGTCAATCTTTAAACACCAGCTTATGTCCTATTAATAAATTAAGTCCAAGTAGACAATTAAAAATAATATTAGAATTAAAAAGGACAGTAAGGCTTTTACAATTTAGAATCAAATGCGTTTACAGTTTAGTTTTTAGTGTTTCTCCTGATCGTTTTAATGTTTAAAGTCGTTCAGAATATTGAGTTTACATTGTTTAAAAATACGTCTATAGAATTGTTCAATTTATGTTTTAGATCTTTGTTTATTCGCTCGTATATACATGACACAAAATATTTCATATAAAGTTATATCGTGTATAAAGTAAATGTACAGAATTGTGCTTATGTGTAGGATTTAATTTATATACGGTTTATATTGTCTAGAGCAGTGTTTCTCAACCTCTAACGAATCGTTGCCCCCTTCAATAAAACCGTTACGTAGTATCGCCCCTTCATTTCAAAATTCCGATGCCGAGGGCCAAGGCTAACGCCAAATTCGTACTGCATTGAATAGACTAGTGACTAGTATAATGTTATTTGTTTAATTATTGTACGATATAACGAATAAAATATCTAATTGTTCTTAATATAANCCCCCTTTAACTTAGTATCGCCCCCTTCACTTCACTTCACTTCATAATTCTGATGTCGAGGGCCAAGGCTAACGCCAAATTCGTACTGCATTGAATAGACCAGTGACTAGTATAATGTTATTTGTTTAATTATTGTACGATATAACGAATAAAATATCTAATTGTTCTTAATATAATGTTTTACTATATCGCCCAGTAAATTGTTTTTCGCCCCCCAAAATATAAATTGTTACTAATCGCCCCCTCAACACGGAAAAACGCCCATATGGGGCGATATCGCCCCCGTTGAGAAACACTGGTCTAGAGCTTACTTTACACATAATGTAGACTATATACATTACATTACAGCTTATAAACTAAAACTTATACCACGTATACTACTATATACATAAATAAGATAATTCTGTTATCTATACTAATATTATAAAGAGGTAATGTTTGTAAGTTTGGATGTAGGGGTAATCTCCGAAACTACTCATCCGATTTCAAAAATTCTTTTACCAATATTTAGAATGGAACTTCAGGGTGGACATAGACTGTATATTATTCCGGTAAACATTAATATAAATTAAAGATAAAACACCATTTAGAATTTTCCAGTTTCTAACAAAGAAAAAAATCAATAAATAGATGTAAGATTTATTTAGGAGTTTTAGCCTAANTATAATGGAAGGAACCTTCTCTAAAATTTTTTAGATGCATGTAGTAAAAAATCCTAAGATATTTATCATAAAAAGTTGCTCGAAATAATTTACAATATTTTTTATACATTGCAATATTTTTTTAATTTGAAATAATCACAAATTGAAGTTTTACTCTCATATAATGTATGCATATTTAAAATAAGGATTTTTTTAGATGCATCTAGTAAACTTCAGGACAAAGAAGAGGACATTTCTCAAAAATTTAGCTAAAAGTGTACTAAAATAATTTACATAACTGTCTATACATTACTCTTAAATTAGGAAGAAGTGGGCATAATTTCAAAAATCCCACTAGAAATGGAAGATTTATTGTGGGCACAACGGAGTGAACCTTTCCTAAAAAATCTTCTATATGCATCTAATAAAATTCAAGATAAAAAATAAGATAAGGATAACAACCTTCACCTTTTTATCAATAGTAATGTTGAACTTCCGCATCTATATAGGACATGCTAATACTAATAAACATGTTGATCCTGACTATTCTAAAGACACAAATGGATCATGTTGCATATGAAGTTTTTTGATATTTAAATTTTGGGTTTTTTTCAATGAAGAATCTTGATAAAATTTATATATACAAATGATGATAATATATAGATACAATTCCAAGAATTATTTGTAAACAAATTTGTAATCCTTTCAAAATTGGGACGTGTGGGTGGATTTATGTCAACTTTTATTGGATTTAAATGAATATAATCGTTTCATTTTTATGTTTATGCTGGCAGTTTTTAATTATAATTAACATAAAACCCAATCAAAATAAATTAATTGTGAGTAATTGTGTATATATGTTACGTATGTTCTGTCAATACGTATTCGTTTTAGTGAAAGACTACATAGTTCAGTAAACGTCTCCTTATAATGAAGCTTAAATTACATACTTTAATGAACATCGTTACAGTTAAACATAGATTTTGTATATTGAATTAATACAGTCGTTATAATGAAGCATATGTACCGTACAGTACATTAATGACTATCCTTGAACAGCCAGATGGACGAGGCAGTTAAGACGTCACCTTATCGCTCTGGGGAACCCGGGATCGAATCCAGGCAAGAAGCCCCAGGAATTTTTCGTGGGCGGTCTGTCGTGGATGTACTGGACCCCATCTCACTGCCTGGCATCCCCACTGTGTGCATGGTAGAAAGGCTCTCTTAATGTCTTATAGGGCGAGGAGTTAAAAATAAGAAAATCATCATCCTTATTAGAGTGATATATATATATAGATTACTTAATTCATTCGATACATACTCATTCATGTTTTATTATAACGAGGATATATATAGATATAGATATGTAACGAAACAGGTTATATGGCTACTCAATACACTCGTAATAATGAAACATTGTTCAGATCTTTGATACAGTTTTATGATAATTTAAATATTTTTTTATAAAATCTGATGTAAGCCGTAAAAACTGTATAACCGAAAACATGTAAGAAATTATCTAATTAGCATGAATGAGACATTTTGTGTAATCAACAACAATGTAAAAATTAGCTGTTTATTCTAATCAAAGAAAACAATTTTTAAAATTCGAACGAAAAAAAAATTAAATTTAATATCTAAAAAGTCCATCTTTAAGAAGAAATATTTTTTAATTAACGAAATTTGAAAAATGGTGTCAATGCTTTAAAGTTACCTTTAATCGCTTTTTTTAAAGGTTAAATTCCAGTTTTTTTAGAAATTATTTAGAAAATTAAATTGTTTTTAAGATCCGTAAATCATTTTTATCGAGTTCTTTTGCAATTTGTAATTGCAGTGGATGCAGAGATAATCGATTCTTTTTCTTCACCTCGCTTCAATCTAATACATAACATCTTCAACAATATATTGAATTTATTGTAAAAAATTTACATTTAAATGTTTGTAATTTTTAATGTAATAAACGAAAAAACTTTAAATTTTAAAAACACCATTTTCAAATAAATTTATATTAAAATATTTTAATTATTATAAAGTGCTTTATAAAACTCGTATATATTGGGATATAAGAATATAAAAACCACGTTAACAATTTACGATCACGTTTACAATTTAGTCTAAAAATTTATGTTTTTTTTAAATTTTTTGACAACTAAATGATTTTTTTTAATCTTAAAAACTTATTTTTGGAAAATAATATAATTTTTTCAAAAAATACAGTTTAGTTCCATAACGAAACTAGTTTGATGCTCACGTCGTTCTTACGATACTGACAAACGTATATCACATAGCTTCATTACCCGAGGTTTTTTGGATATTTTTTGATACCCTGAAACACATGAGATCGTCTAATAATACCATTAATGTAAATGTTATTTATACCAAAATAATTCTTATAAAGTTTAAATAACATCGGTGTTAGTGTTAATCACGTATAAAAAATTCACTCGTTAAACTTATTTGAATATCTAAGAATTACCTTAAAATATCACCTAAAAATGCATAAATTAACATTATCAAAAAATATATAGCAAAAGTTTTATTTGCGGTGTGTTTAAAAATCTAAAAGAAACGTTAAAAATATGTAAAATATACGTAAATAAAATTATCTAAAATTAATATGAAAAATCTAAAAAAACTAAAAAGTACTGTATAGAATAAAAATAATCCAAAAAAATATATACAGATTAACGTATTAACGTATTCAGGTGTTGTTTACTTGAATATCTAAAAATATACATAACGTGTAAAAAATTGACTTGTAGTCTATTTGAAGATCCAAAATCGCGAAAAATATCTAAAAAATATACAAATTGAATATTGTTTAAGAGAGAATGTAAATGTCTTAAAGTGATACCAAGTTTCGATTTAATTCGGATTTGTTGGAATCGAAAGAAAGAAGAAAAAAGGAAATGGGTTGACAACAGATATCAAATAGCTTTTACTACTCTAGTCATGTTTACAAATCTAAATACCCGGAAATTGCTTGTTCTTTGTTAAAATTATTGTTTTCATTTCACTTGGTTACTCAGTCTATACCTTTTATTAAATATAAATTTCTTAGAGAAAGGGAAAAACATTGTTTTTTTTTTTTATATTTTTAGAAATGAATAACGTCAATAATTCATTATCATATATTTTCAAGAGTATCGAGTTATATTTGTTTATGAAAATTGAATAAAATGTCATTTTTCTCTGATGTTATTCTAAAATAACAGTTTATAGCTATTGATGTTTTTTAGGATATTTTAAATAATTCTAACAATGTATGAAGATGTGAGTTTATGTTTATGTTCAGTATTTTAGGGGGTTTGAAGGGAAAAAAATGTTTTTTTGTAGAAGAAAGAAAAATGATAAATTTGATTTTTTAGAAATATATATATATATATATATTTCTTTTCGATCTAATANGAAAAATGGTGTCAATGCTTTAAAGTTACCTTTAATCGCTTTTTTTAAAGGTTAAATTCCAAATTTTTTTAGAAATTATTTAGAAAATTAAATTGTTTTTAAGATCCGTAAATCATTTTTATCGAGTTCTTTTGCAATTTGTAATTGCAGTGGATGCAGAGATAATCGATTCTTTTTCTTCACCTCGCTTCAATCTAATACATAACATCTTCAACAATATATTGAATTTATTGTAAAAAATTTACATTTAAATGTTTGTAATTTTTAATGTAATAAACGAAAAAACTTTAAATTTTAAAAACACCATTTTCAAATAAATTTATATTAAAATATTTTAATTATTATAAAGTGCTTTATAAAACTCGTATATATTGGGATATAAGAATATAAAAACCACGTTAACAATTTACGATCACGTTTACAATTTAGTCTAAAAATTTATGTTTTTTTTAAATTTTTTGACAACTAAATGATTTTTTTTAATCTTAAAAACTTATTTTTGGAAAATAATATAATTTTTTCAAAAAATACAGTTTAGTTCCATAACGAAACTAGTTTGATGCTCACGTCGTTCTTACGATACTGACAAACGTATATCACATAGCTTCATTACCCGAGGTTTTTTGGATATTTTTTGATACCCTGAAACACATGAGATCGTCTAATAATACCATTAATGTAAATGTTATTTATACCAAAATAATTCTTATAAAGTTTAAATAACATCGGTGTTAGTGTTAATCACGTATAAAAAATTCACTCGTTAAACTTATTTGAATATCTAAGAATTACCTTAAAATATCACCTAAAAATACATAAATTAACATTATCACAAAATATATTAGCTTATTTGAAAAATCTAAAAATATATATATCAAAAATTTTATTTGCGGTGTGTTTAAAAATCTAAAAGAAACGTTAAAAATATGTAAAATATACGTAAATAAAATTATCTAAAATTAATATGAAAAATCTAAAAAAACTAAAAAGTATAGAATAAAAATAATCCAAAAAAATATATACAGAATAACGTATTAACGTATTCAGGTGTTGTTTACTTGAATATCTAAAAATATACATAACGTGTAAAAAATTGACTTGTAGTCTATTTGAAGATCCAAAATCGCGAAAAATATCTAAAAAATATACAAATTGAATATTGTTTAAGAGAGAATGTAAATGTCTTAAAGTGATACCAAGTTTCGATTTAATTCGGATTTGTTGGAATCGAAAGAAAGAAGAAAAAAGGAAATGGGTTGACAACAGATATCAAATAGCTTTTACTACTCTAGTCATGTTTACAAATCTAAATACCCGGAAATTGCTTGTTCTTTGTTAAAATTATTGTTTTCATTTCACTTGGTTACTCAGTCTATACCTTTTATTAAATATAAATTTCTTAGAGAAAGGGAAAAACATTGTTTTTTTTTTTTATATTTTTAGAAATGAATAACGTCAATAATTCATTATCATATATTTTCAAGAGTATCGAGTTATATTTGTTTATGAAAATTGAATAAAATGTCATTTTTCTCTGATGTTATTCTAAAATAACAGTTTATAGCTATTGATGTTTTTTAGGATATTTTAAATAATTCTAACAATGTATGAAGATGTGAGTTTATGTTTATGTTCAGTATTTTAGGGGGTTTGAAGGGAAAAAAATGTTTTTTTGTAGAAGAAAGAAAAATGATAAATTTGATTTTTTAGAAATATATATATATATATATATTTCTTTTCGATCTAATAGTAAAACGTATGATAAATATTCATGTTTTTTGTTGAAAAATTTGTTTAAAATTTATCATTTAAGTCTAAAAAAATATTACAGATTAAATCTAAAAATACAAATTTTTTAGATTTAACTTTAAAAAGAATTAAATTTTTTGTTATAAATTTATGTATTTCATTTATAACATTGTTATGTATTTGTTTCACTCATTTAAATCTATAAAAGTTTGATTTAGATTTTTTTAGATTTATACACATCTGTAAAATAATGTTAAAAAGCATAAATTTAAAATATGAATTTTCTAAAAGTACAATTTATTACATTTAAACCTGTAACACATTTTTAAAAAAATAAAAAAAAAATTAAATATTTTTAAATATTTTATTAATCTAAAAATCAATTATATATCCAAAAAATTTATTATAACTAAAAAATTTATATAATTTTCTAAGACATTCGTTTAATTTAATTTTTGCATTCTTTTATTTTTTAATTAAAAATTATCGTTTTTATTGCTAATTAAAGTGACATTTAATTTATATTTTAAACATCAAAACTGTAAAAAGTCTTCAAAAAATTTCAACGTTATCCAAGTTATAAAGTAAACAAGTTCATAAACATCAAAAAAATCATTAAAAATTTTTTTCTTTTAATAAAAATTTTTGAAATAAATATATTAATGAATTTATTTGATAAATTAATTAAATTTTATGGAATTTAATTAAAATGAATTTACCACGATTCCAAATTTATTAATTATCTTCTAAGAAATTTTCAATGAATATAAACATATCATAATTAATTACCATCAAAGAATTATTAAAAATAAATAAATAAATATGTTTTTAGATAATTATTTTCTAAAACAACCATTTGTAAACAGCTTAAAAAAGTCAAATAATATCATACATCTAAAAATTACGTATTAATTATCACAAGGCACGCGCCAATGAATAAAATCGAGGTTTTCAGAAAAGCTAATGTTAAAAAAGAAATATTTTTAGTAATAAAAATAAGGTTTTTTTCAATAAATAAATGTATTATATAAAAGATTTATTATTTTTCCAATCTAATTAAGCTTTTTATTTATTCTTAATTTATTTATTCAATTTATTATTTACGTATATTTACAGCAAATTGCGTGAATTTTATTTATGTTCCAACGCTAATTCTTTTTCCAATGACATTTATTTTCGAAAAAAATTTATCGAAAAAAAATCGGTTTATAGATAAATAATGAAAGTAATTATCTAAAAACAGAACAAAACTGTAGACTCAGGTAATGTTTTTAATGAAAAAACCCGAATTTTATTGACCTATACTATGATATTTCATCATTATAATGTGTGATTTTAGAAGAAAATAATTATAAAAAATAATTATAACTACATTATTTATCATATTTGTTTGTTTAAATATTTTTGTGGGAAAGTTTTTATATATTCAATTATTTAATTTTCTACTTTATAAATTTATTATAAGTTGTGTAACTGGAAAATCAATTTTTCGTGATATTTCTTGAATTTTTAAAAATATATATTTTAAAGAATTGTTTTATATAAGTTGAATTTTTTTAGTAAAGTATTATAAGTCGCATTTATATATTTTTGTAATTATTAAAAAGTAAAATAATTAAATATTTGTACTTTTAGAAAGTTGAAATTATACTTTTCAGTTCATAATAATGATATAAAAATAGTTTTTAGATGATGATAATATAGTATTATTATCTAAAAAACAAAACTGTAGCAATTTTTTGTTGTTTTTCAGAATTTTCAGAATAAAGAAACAATAAATTGTATTAGATAATATTGTTTTTAGATGATTATTACAAGTTTATGCAACAATAAATTTTTGTTTGAGTTTTAAAAAATGTTTAAAGCAAAATAAATTATATTTATTTTAAAATCAAAAAATAAAATTAAATTTAGAAGATAATCAAATAAAGTTTATATAATTTTAAACAAATTGATAAAAATTTTATAAACTTTTATGCAATGATAATTTTTAAATAGATACCAATATATAAATATATTTCCTGTTAAACAAATATCCTGCCTTTTAAAATATATGTATTTTTAAATAGTTTAAATATAGAAAAAATTTCAAAAAAAAATTTTTTTTCTTAAAACTCACCAAAACAGAAAAAAATCATCGTTTCAAAAACTACAATTAAAATAAATTAAAATGTTACAAGTTATATGATTGGCCGAATAAATTACCAATAACAACATCGATCAACCTTCCCACAATTCTGTGCTGAAATTATACAGAAAAAGAAAACAAAAAAGCACCAAAATAAAAAAAAAAATACAGGAGCATTTTACAGCGCCACCTCAACGTATAAAAGTGAGTAGTTGCACTGACATAGCTAGACTTTCAGCATCTCCCTTCGTGTCAATAACAAGTGTCTCAAAAAACACACACACAAAAAGGAAACTAACAAGGTAAGCAACGTCATAATACTTTCGCCGTTCTCTGTTTTTTTCCTATTGTTCTAAAAAAATCAAATCTGTTTTTTTCTAAATTAATATCTTCTAGCCTGTCAATTATATGCCATGTCGCATATAAGTTTTTCTTTTTTAATGATAAGTATATATATTCGTGTTATTTTTAGTATCTGAAAACTTTCATTTCACTCTGAATTCTTTTGTTATTCGTTGTATTTTTGTTAATTATACTAAAAACTCAATCTTTTCTAATTAGTATAGCGTGTTAATTGAGTGTTACTCGCAAATTTTCTTATGATAATATATATATATTAATATTACTTTTTAAAATCTAAAAAGCTTTCACTTTTGTCTTTCAGTAATCTGATTTTTAGATATTATTCTCTAAAAAATCGGTCTTTTCTGAATTAAGATACGGTATTTTGTCATCAACTCGTAAGTTTTTTTGATGATAAATATATATATATGTTAATGTTAATTTCTGAATCTAAAAACTTTCGTTAACTCTGTGTTTTGATGTTTTAATAACTTGTTCTTTCTGTCAACAGTATATTAAGTTGCTCGTAAGTTATTAATTCTATTAATGCTATTTTTAGAATCTAAAAATGACACTCTACTCTAAAGACCTATATTACTATGTGTTTTTAATACTATTCTAAAAACATTAAGTAATCTCTAAATTAATGCTTTATATTTTTTTAATAAACAGCATTAGTTATTTTGATGATGAATATAATAATTTCATTTTACTGGAAAGCCTTCTACTATACTACTTTGTGTTCTAAAATCTCTGCCTTTTCCAAATTATCAATAGTACAGTACATACATTGTATTGTATCAATAATGTTGTATTGATTGTTAAGTTTTTAGATAATAAATTTCGTATTAATATCATTTCTAAAATCTAAAAAATTTCCTCAAATTCTGTAGCTGTTAATTGTGTTTTAAGAGTCAAGGCGATTTTAATTTGTTCTTGTTAAAATGCTACTTATAGTATATAGTGTCTGATTTTTTTATTGATTCAAATTAGAAACAATTTTGTTGCTAAGGCATTACCATCAAAAAATACGATAAAAAAGATCTACTCTTAGTGACTATTAAGGTACAGATTTATTAGTTAAAGTTTTCTTTCTTGGATTTTTTCTAAAAAATCTAAACCTCTACGAAGTTTTTTCTCATCCTATGTTTAGTATATCATAATTAGAAAAGATTAAAAGAATTTTTGAATTAAAAAAAGAACACAATTAAGTCGTTAATGAGTGTTTTTAATGGCATTAAAACGTCACATTTTCTTCGTAAATTGCATTGATAAGCTGTAAACAAAACAATAAAGAGGATGTTTCTTGTGTTAGTTTCCTAGCTTCTGGTGTTTTGTATGGTATCAGCGGGGTGCACAAACAGAGATTATCTTTCTTTGTTAACTCGATTTTTAATCTAAACATTTTCAAGACATTTACCTGAGCCATAAATTAATTTGTTGTCTCGTTACGGCTCGAATTTTTATGGAGTTTTGTGTTTCTGGGGTAGATTTGGGGCCAAATTTACACATAAACTACATCTTAAAACATCCGTAGTTTAGGGCCTATAATTTCAAACTTATTGTCATTTAGTGAATGAAATGGGTATCTGTTACTGTACCATAGCACAGGAGCCTAGAGGATAGAATGTATATAATTCTGAAAAATTATTATATTATAAAGCTACATTTTGACTTTAAATAAGTTCTAAAATCACTTTGAATATATACACTTTAGTGCACTATATGTTATTTATGCCCCACTCTCTCTCCTTGAATGGAAATAGAGATAACATTCCTAGAAGAGGATTACAAATAACATTACACACTCACAGGAATTCGCTTGTTTATACAAAATATTTCTATGTTTTCGACTGAAAATAAACAACAAAACACATTGATGTTCTATGAAACAATTAGTAGTAAGAATTTTTAGAAAGTAGTTTTATATGTCACTGCAATTACTCGAGATGGATAAACGATAAATTAGTTTAGACTCATTTCTGATGAATACATTAAGGTGTTTTAGTTAAAATAATTATCTTAACAGTCATACTGATGAAAACAGCACTAATTTGTGAAGAGAGATAAGATGAGATTAATGAGATTCACTTAAGAGGAAGGAGGTATTTTTCGTATCTTATCTATAGCATGACACATTTTGCATCTTTGTTTCGTGTTTGAAACAATGATAATTTTTGTAAATTCCCGCTTTATTCTAAAATTGTATATATTTTATCGATTTTTTAAATTAATTTTCCATAGACGTGTATCCAA